>NC_073252.2:62525681-62828712 GCF_029289425.2 Pan paniscus | reverse complement strand
GCTCCTTAAGTGACCTTTCAAAATTATTGATATAATCCCATTAATTCTCTGTCCCTTCATAGTAAACCTAAAAATTCAGTTCAGCTTAGTTTACCACGCAAACCACTACCTAAATCTTTATTCTCAGTCTTGCAACTTCTTTAAATGCTTTCTTTATTTCAGTACTGAGCTTCCTACAACATGAATGAGACATTATTTCATGCTGTGATTATTATTTCATGTGTGTTAGTTTGATTTGGGTCCTTTATCCAACCTTGTCAAACTATTAGTTTGGTGCAAAAGTAATTGCCATTACTGTTAATGGCCAAAACCGCAATTACTTTTGTACAAACACAATAACATCTTGACTTTAAGATGCAACCAAAGCAGCATCTCCTCAAGGAAGATTTTAACTCACTTATCCCTCCTCTAGCTCTGTCAACTTTTAAAAGAATATTTTATAAATGTTCAGTAATGGTTTGTTTTAAGATTTGTCACCTTAACCAGATCATCTATAACTATGTCACTTGAATCATGGAGGAACTTAACAACTCTTTGTCAAACTATAGATTTTACATGCAATGTATTTAATTGCTATAATAATTCTGTTCAGTAAACAATCTTAAAGCTATTAAAGTTGAAAGTGTGACACGGAGAGGGTAAATATCTTGCTCAAGAAATGGTTCTTCAATTAATAAGGAACTCTGTGCTCTCTGTGTAATAGAAAACCAATATTTATGTTAAAGGTGGCTCTTTCGTTTTTGAGTTTCACTGTTTACTATCTACTGTTGATAGAGTTTCACTGTTTGCTACCTACTATTGGACCATTATTAGCATTAACTATAACTTAGTCAAGAGGCCCATTTGAGGGTTTCATTATAAAAAACCTATATATATAGTATATTATATTACAATTATAATATTCCAATACTAAAAATAATGACAATAGCAATCCAAGATTCCCACAGTTGCAGGGAAAAAGGCCAACATCATCTCTGTATAATATGGACCAATCCTCCTAACATCATCAAATGATATTATGAAGTTAAAACTCTGAGCAGTGATTAATGATGAAAATTAGAAATGGAACTTCGCTAATCTCTATTAATATAGAGAGTTACAGGGAAGAGAGAGTTTGCAATTTTATATTAGTAGTTCTGAAAAGGCCTCACTGAAAGAGTAATATTGAGCAAACTCCTGAAAAAGAGAAGCCCATTTAGTTTCCTGAAAAAAAAAAGAAAAATTATAGCAGTAGAATTTGTCATACCAAGAGAAACTGAGATCCCCCATGGGGTCAAAGACGTAGAGAGTTTAAATAAGGAGGGAGGATGAACCACCAAATGCTACAGAGTAGACATATAACATCAAGGCAAGAAGCACCTACTAGTTTTCATAACGTTGTTTTGTTTTGTTTTGTTTTGTTTTTGAAACAGGGTCTTGCTCTGTTGTCCAGGCCAAGTGCAGTAGCACAATCATGGCTCACTGCAGCTTTGACCTCCTAGACTCAAGCAATCCTTCTGCCTCAGCCTCCTGAGTATCTGGGACTACAGGGCATGCCACCATACCCTTCTAATTTTTTATTTTTTGTAGAGACAGGGTTTTGTTATGTTGCCCAGGCTGATCTCAAACTCCCAGATGCAAACAATCCTCTCACCTCAGTTTCCCAAGATGCTGGGATTACAAGTGTTAGCTACTGTGCCTGGCCATTATTTTCTTTAAAGGATTTTCAGGGGGAGTGTAGGAGCAAACAGAAGCAAAACAACCAAAAACCCAGAGTGCAGCAAATTGAAGAAATGATTAAGAGGTGAAAACAAAATCCAGCATATGTGAACAACTGTTTTGAATAAAATGACACTTGCATCCCTCCACATTAAATTCATCAAGAAGTTGTGTCACCTCTACCTTGAAAATGTATCAGTATCTCACTGCTATATATCCCCTCCAATGCCATTCTAATCTAAGCCACTACCGTCCCTTTTCTGGATAGTTAATAAAGTCTCCTAATTAGCCATTCCACTTACTCTGTTCCCTTCTATAGCATATTTGCCATAGCAGCAAGTACTTTTTAGTTAAAATATTACTTCTCTAATCAAAACTCACAGTATAACTTTCCTTTCACTCAAAATCTTTGCAATAATCACAAAACCATATGTAATATACCCCCTACTACTATCTTATTGAGTTCAAATTCTACAACTGCCCACTTTCCTCATTCAGTTCCCAACCGCTCTGCCCCCCTTATATTCCTCAAATATGCCAAATATAGTATTACCTCAGGACCTTTGTGCATGTTGTTCCTGCTGCTTGAACTGTTACTTCCATCTGATATCTCTGTAATTTTTTTCTTCATTTACTTCAGGTCTTTGCTCAAATAGCACTCTTACACTGAGGTCTTCCTTGAGCAATATAAAATTCCAAACTCCGCTTTCATCCCTTAATCTCTCTCTACACCCATTCCCTGCTTTTCTCTTTTTCCATAGCACTTATCATCAGGTAATATTCTACCTGTTTTATTCATCTTTAATTTATCATTTATCTCTACACACTACAATAGTAGCTGCTATATCAGAGCAGGGATTTTTATCTGCTTCATTTACTGTTTTATCTACAGCACCTAGAACATGCCAGTCATATAATAGGTTCTGAGTGAGTACTTGTTGCATAAATAAAATGAGTGAATTTTTTTTAAAAAATGAAAAAATTGGATTAAGGAAGCAGAAGTTCATGGAAGAAATTTTTAAGTATGAACAATAGCAGAACATATGTATATACTGATGACAAAGAGGCAGAGAAGGTAGAATGGTAAACATACAGGAAAACAAGGAAATTATTGATAGAACAAAACCCCTTCAGCAGCAAGAAAGCATGGGTTTTAGCAGAAATATACATTTAAAAATGCATATTACCACCTCAAACCCATTGACATGGCTCCTATCAGCACACACACATACACACACACACACACACACACACACACAAATAACAACTGTTGATGGAGATGAGGAAAAATTAGAACCCTTGTTCACTGCTGGTGGAAATGTAAGATGGTACAGCCACTATGAAAAACATTATGGAGATTCCTCAAAAACTTAAAAATAAAACTTCCATATGATCCAGCAATTCCACTTCTGGGCATATACCCAAAAGAATTAAAAGCAAGATCTTAAAGAGATATTTGTACACCCATGTTTATAACAGCACTATTCACACTAGCTAAAATGAGGAAGCAACAAATGTTCATAAGTGGATGGATGAATTAATAAGCAAAATGTGGTATATATATATAGTGGAATATTATTCAGCCTTAAATTAGAAGGAAATTCTTTTTTTTTATTTTTTTATTATTATTATACTTTAAGTTTTAGGGTACATGTGCACAATGTGCAGGTTTGTTACATATGTATACATGTGCCATGCTGGTGGGCTGCACCCATTAATTCATCATTTAGCATTAGGTAAATCTCCTAATGCTATCCCTCCCCTCTCCCCCCACCCCACAACAGTCCCCAGAGTGTGATGTTCCCCTTCCTGTGTCCATGTGTTCTTATTGTTCAATTCCCATCTATGAATGAGAACATGCGGTGTTTGGTCTTTTGTCCTTGCGATAGTTTACTGAGAATGATGATTTCCAATTTCATCCATGTCCCTACAAAGGACATGAACTCATCACTTTTTATGGCTGCATAGTATTCCATGGTGTATATGTGCCACATTTTCTTAATCCAGTCTATCATTGTTGGACATTTGGGTTGGTTCCAAGTCTTTGCTATTGTGAATACTGCCACAATAAACATACGTGTGCATGTGTCTTTATAGCAGCATGATTTATAGTCCTTTGGGTATATACTCAGTAATGGGATGGCTGGGTCAAATGGTATTTCTAGTTCTAGATCCCTGAGGAATTGCCACACTGACTTCCACAATGGTTGAACTAGTTTACAGTCCCACCAACAGTGTAAAAGTGTTCCTATTTCTCCACATCCTCTCCAGCACCTGTTGTTTCCTGACTTTTTAATGATCACCATTCTAACGGGTGTGAGATGGTATCTCATTGTGGTTTTGATTTGCATTTCTCTGATGGCCAGTGATGATGAGCATTTCTTCATGTGTCTTCTGGCTGCATAAATGTCTTCTTTTGAGAAGTGTCTGTTCATATCCTTTGCCCACTTTTTGATGGGGTTGTTTTTTTCTTGTAAATTTGTGTGAGTTCATTGTAGATTCTGGATATTAGCCCTTTGTCAGATGAGTACGTTGCAAAAATTTTCTCCCACTTTGTAGGTTGCCTGTTCACTCTGATGGTAGTTTCTTTTGCTGTGCACAGGCTCTTTAGTTTAATTAGATCCCGTGTGTCAATTTTGGCTTTTGTTGCCATTGCTTTTGGTGTTTCAGACATGAAGTCCTTGCCCATGCCTATGTCCTGAATGGTAATGCCTAGGTTTTCTTCTAGGGTTTTTATGGTTTTAGGTCTAATGTTTAAGTCTTTAATCCATCTTGAATTAATTTTTGTATAAGGTGTAAGGAAGGGATCCAGTTTCAGCTTTCTACATATGGCTAGCCAGTTTTCCCAGCACCATTTATTAAATAGGGAATCCTTTCCCCATTGCTTGTTTTTCTCAGGTTTGTCAAAGATCAGAAAGTTGTAGATATGCGGCGTTATTTCTGAGGGCTCTGTTCTGTTCCATTGGTCTATATCTCTGTTTTGGTACCAGTACCATGCTGTTTTGGTTACTGTAGCCTTGTAGTATAGTTTGAAGTCAGGTAGTGAGATGCCTCCAGCTTTGTTCTTTTGGCTTAGGATTGACTTGGCGATGTGCGCTCTTTTTTGGTTCCATATGAACTTTAAAGTAGATTTTTCCAATTCTGTGAAGAAAGTCATTGGTAGCTTGATGGGGATGGCATTGAATCTATAAATTACCTTGGGCAGTATGGCCATTTTCACAATATTGATTCTTCCTACACGTGAGCATGTTTGTATCCTCTTTCATTTCATTGAGCAGTGGTTTGTAGTTCTCCTTGAAGAGGTCCTTCACCTCCCTTGTAAGTTGGATTCCTAAGTATTTTATTCTCTTTGAAGCAATTGTCAATGGGAGTTCACTCATGATTTGGCTCTCTGTTTGTCTGTTATTGGTGTATAAGAATGCTTGTGATTTTTGCACATTGATTTTGTATCCTGAGACTTTGCTGAAGTTGCTTATCAGCTTAAGGAGATGTTGGGCTGAGACAATGGGGTTTTCTAGATATATAATCATGTCGTCTGTAAACAGGGACAATTTGACTTCCTCTTTTCCTAATTGAATACACTTTATTTCCTTCTCCTGCCTAATTGCCCTGGCCAGAACTTCCAACACTATGTTGAATAGGAGTGGTGAGAGAGGGCATCCCTGTCTTGTGCCAGTTTTCAAAGGGAATGCTTCCGGTTTTTGCCCATTCAGTATGATATTGGCTGTGGGTTTGTCATAGATAGCTCTTATTATTTTGAAATACGTCCCATCAATACCTAATTTATTGAGAGTTTTTAGCATGAAGGGTTGTTGAATTTTGTCAAAGGCCTTTTCTGCATCTATTGAGATAATCATGTGGTTTTTGTCTTTGGTTCTGCTTATATGCTGGATTACTTTATTGATTTGCCTATATTGAACCAGCCTTGCATCCCAGGGATGAAGCCCACTTGATCATGGTGGATAAGCTTTTTGATGTGCTGCTGGATTTGGTTTGCCAGTACTTTATTGAGGATTTTTGCATGAATGTTCATCAAGGATATTGGTCTAAAATTCTCTTTTTTGGTTGTGTCTCTGCCAGGCTTTGGTATCAGGATGATGCTGGCCTCATAAAATGAGTTAGGGAGGATTCCCTCTTTTTCTATTGATTGGAATAGTTTCAGAAGGAATGGTACCAGTTCCTCCTTGTACCTCTGGTAGAATTCGTCTGTGAATCCATCTGGTCCTGGACTCTTTTTGGTTGGTAAGCTATTGATTATTGCCACAATTTCAGATCCTGTTATTGCTCTATACAGAGATTCAACTTCTTCCTGGTTTAGTCTTGGGAGAGTGTATGTGTCAAGGAATTTATCCATTTCTTCTAGATTTTCTAGTTTATTTGCGTAGAGGTGTTTGTAGTATTCTCTGATGGTAGTTTGTATTTCTGTGGGATCGGTGGTGATATCCCCTTTATCACTTTTTATTACGTCTATTTGATTCTTCTCTCTTTTTTTCTTTATTAGTCTTGCTAGCGGTCTATCAATTTTGTTGATCTTTTCAAAAAACCAGCTCCTGGATTCATTGATTTTTTGAAGGGGTTTTTCTGTCTCTATTTCCTTCAGTTCTGCTCTGATTTTAGTTATTTCTTGCCTTCTGCTAGATTTTGAATGTGTTTGCTCTTGCTTTTCTAGTTCTTTTAATTGTGATGTTAGAGTGTCAATTTTGGATATTTCCTGCTTTCTCTTGTGGGCATTTAGTGCTATAAATTTCTCTCTACACACTGCTTTGAATGTGTCCCAGAGATTCTGGTATGTTGTGTCTTTGTTCTCGTTGGTTTCAAAGAACATCTTTATTTCTGCCTTCATTTCATTATGTACCCAGTAGTCATTCAGGAGCAGGTTGTTCAGTTTCCACATAGTTGAGTGGTTTTGAGTGAGTTTCTTAATCCTGAGTTCCAGTTTGATTGCACTGTGGTCTGAGAGACAGTTTGTTATAATTTCTGTTCTCTTACATTTGCTGAGGAGAGCTTTACTTCCACCTATGTGGTCAATTTTGGAATAGGTGTGGTGTGGTGCTGAAAAAAATGTATATTCTGTTGATTTGGGGTGGAGAGTTCTGTAGATGTCTATTAGGTTCACTTGGTGCAGAGCTGAGTTCAATTCCTGGGTATCCTTGTTAACTTTCTGTCTCGTTGATCTGTCTAATGTTGACAGTGGGGTGTTAAAGTCTCCCATTATTATTGTGTGGGAGTCTAAGTCTCTTTGTAGGTCACTCAGGACTTGCTTTATGAATCTGGGTGCTCCTGTATTGGGTGCATATATATTTAGGACAGTTAGCTCTTCTTGTTGAATTGATCCCTTTACCATTATGTAATGGCCTTCTTTGTCTCTTTTGATCTTTGTTGGTTTAAAGTCTGTTTTATCAGAGACTAGGATTGCAACCCCTGCCTTTTTTTGTTTTCCATATGCTTGGTAGATCTTCCTCCACCCTTTTATTTTGGGCCTATGTGTGTCTCTGCACATGAGATGGGTTTCCTGAATACTGCACACTGATGGGTCTTGACTCTTTATCCAATTTGCCAGTCTGTGTCTTTTAATTGGAGCATTTAGTCCATTTACATTTAAAGTTAATATTGTTATGTGTGAATTTGATCGTGTCATTATGATGTTAGCTGGTGATTTTGCTCGTTAGTTGATGCAGTTTCTTCCTAGTCTCGATGGTCTTTACATTTTGGCATGATTTTGCAGCGGCTGGTACTGGTTGTGCCTTTCCATGTTTAGTGCTTCCTTCAGGAGTTCTTTTAGGGCAGGCCTGGTGGTGACAAAATCTCTCAGCATTTGCTTGTCTGTAAAGGATTTTATTTCTCCTTCACTTATGAAGCTTCGTTTGGCTGGATATGAAATTCTGGGTTGAAAATTCTTTTCTTTAAGAATATTGAATATTGGCCCCCACTCTCTTCTGGCTTGTAGGGTTTCTGCCAAGAGATCTGCTGTTAGTCTGATAGGCTTCCCTTTGTGGGTAACCTGACCTTTCTCTCTGGATGCCCTTAACATTTTTTCCTTCATTTCAACTTTGGTGAATCTGACAATTATGTGTCTTGGAGTTGCTCTTCTGGAGGAGTATCTTTGTGGTGTTCTCTGTATTTCCTGAATCTGAATGTTGGCCTGCCTTGCTAGATTGGGGAAGTTCTCCCGGATAATATCCTGCAGAGTGTTTTCCAACTTGGTTCCATTCTCCCCGTCACTTTCAGGTACACCAATCAGACGCAGATTTGGTCTTTTCACATAGTCCCATATTTCTTGGAGGCTTTCTTCATTTCTTTTTATTCTTTTTTCTCTAAACTTCCCTTCTCACTTCATTTCATTCATTTCATCTTCCATCACTGATACCCTTTCTTCCAGTTGATCGCATCAGCTCCTGAGGTTTCTGCATTCTTCACATAGTTCTCGAGCCTTGGCTTTCAGGTCCATCAGCTCCTTTAAGCACTTCTCTGTATTGGTTATTCTAGTTATACATTCGTCTAAATTTTTTTCAAAGTTTTCAACTTCTTTGCCTTTGGTTTGAATTTCCTCCTGTAGCTCAGAGTGGTTTGATTGTCTGAAGCCTTCTTCTCTCAACTCGTCAAAGTCATTCTCCGTCCAGCTTTGTTCCGCTGCTGGTGAGGAACTGCATTCCTTTGGAGGAGGAGAGGCGCTCTGCTTTTTAGAGTTTCCAGTTTTTCTGTTCTGGTTTTTCCCCATCTTTGTGGTTTTATCTACTTTTGGTCTTTGATGATGGTGATGTATAAATGGGTTTTTGGTGTAGATGTCCGTTCTGTTTGTTAGTTTTCCTTCTAACAGACAGGACCCTCAGCTGCAGGTCTATTGGAGTTTGCTAGAGGTCCACTCCAGACCCTGTTTGCCTGGGTATCAGCAGCGGTGTCTGCAGAACCACTGATTTTCATGATCCGCAAATGCTGCTGTCTGATCCTTCCTCTGGAAGTTTTGTCTCAGAGGAGTACCTGGCTGTGTGAGGTGTCAGTCTGCCCCTACTGGGGGGTGCCTCCCAGTTAGGCTGCTCGGGGGTCAGAGGTCAGGGACCCACTTGAGGAGGCAGTCTGCCCCTTCTCAGATCTCCAGCTGCGTGCTGGGAGAACCACTGCTCTCCTCAAAGCTGTCAGACAGGGACATTTAAGTCTGCAGAGGTTACTGCTGTCTTTTTGTTTTTTTGTGCCCTGCCCCTAGAGGTGGAGCCTACAGAGGCAGGCAGGCCTCCTTGAGCTGTGGTGGGCTTCACCCAGTTGGAGTTTCCCGGCTGCTTTGTTTACCTAAGTGAGCCTGGGCAATGGCGGATGCCCCTCCCCTAGCCTCGCTGCCACCTTGCAGTTTGATCTCAGACTGCTGTGCTAGCAATCAGCAAGACTCCGTGGGCGTATGACCCTCTCAGCCATGTGCAGGATATAATCTCCTGGTGCGCCGTTTTTTAAGCCCGTCGGAAAAGTGCAGTATTCGGGTGGGAGTGGCCTGATTTTCCAGTTGCCGTCTGTCACCCCTTTCCTTGACCAGGAAAGGGAACTCCCTGATCCCCTGCACTTCTCGAGTGAGGCAATGCCTCGCCCTGCTTCGGCTGTCGCACAGTGCGCTGCACCCACTGTCCTGCGCCCACTTTCTGGCACTCCCTAGTGAGATGAACCCGGTACCTCAGATGGAAATGCAGAAATCACCCATCTTCTGCATCGCTCACACTGGGAGCTGTAGACCGGAGCTGTTCCTATTTGGCCATCTTGGCTCCTCCCCCCAATTAGAAGGAAATTCTAACATATGCCACAACATTAGCTGAAGCTTGAAGATACTATACTATATGAAATATGTCAGTCACAAAAACAAAAATACTCTGTCATTTCCCTTGCATGAGGTACTTAGAGTGGTCAAAGTCACAAGGACAGAAAGGAGAATAGAGGTTGCCAGGGATTGGGGATAGGAGAGAAGCGAAAAGTATTGTTTAATGGGTATAGAGTTCTAGTTTTACAAATGAAGAGTTCTGGAGATGGATGACCATAATGGTTGCACAATATTATAAATGTATTTAATATTACTCAACTGTGTACTTAAAATTAATTAAGAGGGTAAAATTTATGTAATGTGAATTTTACCACAATTTTAAAAATTGGGAAAAAAAGTACAGAGTGGTACCCAATCTATGTTTACTGGATTTTCGTGTACACTGCTCTTAGTAGTTCTCAGAAATGGACTTAGATGCAAAAATTAAAGTTAAAACAATTTACAGTATGTCAAAAATAAGTAAAGATGGTATTTTCATGAAAATAAATTTTGTCATACAAATTGACATTATTATACATAGTCTTAAGAATTACGCTAATCATTAGTTGCTATCTCTGTAACTTAATTAAATGTGCAGTACGATTTCTATGAAAATGCTATTTTTCTTCATGATTTAATGAGACCTACCATCAAGCCATATCCAAATCATTCAAACCATTAAGAAAGCCCAACTGTTAGAAATAATCAACACATTTTTAAAGATATTTGGAGGTTAATGGGAGATTAAAGGGAACCCATTGTTATTCCATCTGGATCCAAGCATTGCAAAAATTAACATACAAGCTAAACAAAAATGATTTCCCTTTTTTATTATCCGGGAAAGAAAATCAAAGAAGAGCTGGAACATCACATCAAACAAAGTGTTCTCAAACCAATTTTACATGCCTGGTGTGCTTGATTGGTTTTGACAGCGTGTTAAGAAGGGACGACGCGTGGAGGGGTTCAAACACTTGGCATCAGATTTGGCTCTTCTGTATACCTTGTCTATTTCCATTTACCAATCATATTTCAAGAACTTTAAATTCCTCGTTTGAAAGTCTATTCATCCTTTTCAATATCACTTCCACTGCTCTAAATCAAGCTCTCATCACCTCTCTCAGAGAGCGGCCTCCTTGTCAAACTCCTCAGTTTTCCGTACTTAGAACTAAGTGATTGCATACATATGGCTGTGATTGCACTACAGATCTCACAGGGAGACCTTCAGAATCTTCAGTGAAAGTTCTGTTGACAGCAGAGCTCCAAGTTGGTCAAAGTTCACAAGTGTCATGCAGAATCATAAATTTACTTTAAGTTGGCTGGAGATGGAATACCCCATAGAGAAACTCTTAAATTAAAATAAATTTTACAAGTCATGAACAACAGTCATTTGATCATATATTTTCCATGGAAAAAAGTAGCATTATGTCAGAAGGTAAGTATCATTGGTTCTTGATATATAGACAAATACATACGTATATACATACATGTATACATATTTGTGACATCTTATCCCCAGAACTATTTTTCCTCAGTATTCCCAAGAAGTATCACCACATACCTGATTGATTAATAAGGAATCTGAGTGTCATTATCTCATTTAGATGCTATTGGCTGCAACTAATAGACATCCTAAAACTGGTTTAGACTATAGCGATTCTTCTTACATAACACCTCTCTTTAGCACTAGCTCCTCTTCTCTGTGCTTTTCTAGGAATTGTCTTTCTTTGCCTATTGGCTTTATCTCCTAAGAGGAAGGTGGTGGCAGCAAGTTCAGGCATCATATTCAGTCGTTACAATATCCAAAGGAGAAAAAAGAACTAAATTTTCTCAAATCTCCTACTTAGGAACAAGAAAACTTTCCAGAACACCCCTAAAATGGGTTGCATTGTATCTCCAAAGAAGATATATTTGAGTCCTAACCTCTGATACCTGTGAATGTGACCTTCTTTGAACATTGGGTCTTTGAAGACACAATTTCTTAAGACAAGGTTATTTTCCATTAGAGTGAACTCTCAATCTAATGATGGGCATTGTTATAAGAAAACCATGTGAATACACAGAAAGACAGAGGAGACACACAGGGGAGATCAGTGAAGACAGAGGCAGAGATTGGGGATTGTAGTTGCAAGCCAAGGAATAAGGATTGCCTCCAACTACCAGAAGCTTGGAGGGAGTCAAGGAACAGATACTTCCTCAGAGTCTCCAGAAGGAACCAAACCTACAGACACCTTGATTGCAGACTTCTGGCCTCCAGAACTATGAGCAAATAAATTTCTATTGTTTTAAGCAACCCAGTTTGTCATGATTTATTACAGCAGCAACTAATACAACTTCCAGGCCTTCCCTGCACATCTTTTTGGCCAAGATCAGGTTACATGACTCTTCCTAAACAGATCACTGCCAACGAGAATGGATTATGACCATTGGCTTGGACTAGTCATTAGTGGTGGAATGGATGGTGGGCACTCAGCCACAAGGACTTGTGAAAGAAACACCAGGCTGGACACGGTGGCTCACGCCTGTAATCCCAGCACTTTGGGAGGCCAAGGTGAGTCAATCACCTGAGGTCAGGAGTTCGAGACCTGCCTGACCAACATGGAGAAACTCCACCTCTACTAAAAAAATACAAAATTAGCTGAGCCTTGTGGCACATGCCCATAATCCCAGCTACTTGGGAGGCTGAGGCAGGAGAATGGCTTGAACCCAGGGGGCAGAGGTTGCAGTGAGCTAAGATCACACCACTGCACTCCAGCCTGGGCAACAAGAGCGAAATCTCCCCTCAAAAAAAAAAAAAAAGTGAAAAAGACACTTAAGAGCTACTTAGTCCCTCTGCCATGTGAGGACACAGCAAGAACTTGGTAGTCGGCAACCCAGAAGAGGGTCCTTGGCAGAACTTGGCCGTGTTGGCACTCTAATGTAGACTTTCAGCCTCCGGAACTGTGAGAAATGAATTTCTATTGTTTCTGCTTTCAAATATCAAATGCATGCCTAAAATCCATGATGAACAAAATATAAACATTATAATTAAAGACAAGCTCCTTACTGTCTATAACTAAAGACAGTATACTGATTTTTCCTTTTGCCTCAGGCTACGATAGCTCTCTGCACTGGTGACTGGCATTGTGCTAAGCCCTCTTCACACTTCAACTAAATTAATTTTTAAAGCAGTTCTGTTACAAAAAGATAATCATTATCCTCCTTTTATAAATGAAATGTCCTTAGGCTTAAAGAGGTTAAGCAACTATGCTTAGTCCCATGGCTAAGGGTGGTGCGGAGATTAACACTCTAGTCAGCCTGCCTCCACGGTCACTGCTCTTAATCACTGCTAAATTGTCTCCTGGTAGGTTAATACATGTGATTGGAAATTTTGCCATATACTTTCTATTTTAAATATATGTTTAGACACGTTATAAATTACTTGACCCCAAAACACTTCTTGTGGTGAGTGGAGAAATAACATGAGAGAAAAACATTTATAAAAATAAAAACATTAAAACATTTGTTTACTCAAGTTAAAATGTTTCAAAAACTAGCAAATTTAGTCATTTGCTAACTTTCAAATTTCAACTCCCCCTTCCTTCATTCCTACGGCAGCATATTTTTAAAAATCTTCCTTAAAGTAATACTCACTTAGTCAATAAAGACATGTTTGTAATAGAAAAATATATCCATTCCAGTTAACATATGAATCAAATCATATCCATATGGTAATTTGCCCTTGAGGGCTAAAAAAGTGTCAAATAGGCTTTTTCCCTATACTGGATGGGTGATCATCCTTCTGTTAGAATCAGTCAAATGGTTTAATGAAAAGAGATAATACAAATGAGATTTTGCTACATTAAAGAAAAAAATCCTAGTTTTTACAGGGTTTTTTTTC
The DNA here is from genome assembly GCF_029289425.2 of Pan paniscus. NCBI lineage: Eukaryota > Metazoa > Chordata > Mammalia > Primates > Hominidae > Pan > Pan paniscus. Next base: position 62,815,360 of record NC_073252.2, on the reverse strand, counting down.
CATCTCAGTCCTTAGGCACAGTGATTGTCAGGTGTGTTTTTTTATTTCTTCGTGTTTGCTGTTTTTTAATGTTGCAAAATAAGTAGAAGAATAACAATAATTTGACTAATGGCATACACTCTCCAAAGTGTTTGAAAAATGACTTTTTTTCATGATTGCCTCATTGTTTTCAAAGATCATTAAACAATAGAGAGAGGTCAAGTGTTCTCATTTACATTTTGTACTTGAGGAAATAAAAACACGAACAGGCTCAGTGACTTAGACCAGATAACATGGATATCAACATGATATTTGGATATTATGGCCAGATTTCCATATTGTGGTCTAATACTGTAATTGAAGAAGAAGAAAGTGTTTATGATTCAGAGAAAATAGCATAGGTGGCAATCTGGGGTTGAAAGGTGGTGAAGTAAACCTGGTAACTTAGAGAAATGTAAACTCTCTGAACAAAACTATTTACATGGTGATTTTATATACAATGGGATAATAATATGTATTTTTTCTATTATGCCTTGAGATATGCAACATTATTATGCTCATTTACATAGGAATTGACTGAAAATCAATGTCAGACAATTAGTAAATGATGGAACTAGAATTCATTTCCATGTCCTTGACTCCAAGATTCTTTTCCTGGTATTATACCATAAAACTGAAGATAGAATTACAGTTGACACTTGAACAAATCAGAGGTTAGGGGTACCAACCCTCCCATGCAGTTGAAAAGCCATATATAATTTTTGGCTCACCAAAAACTTTACTAATAGTCTACTGTTGACCAGAAGCCTTACTGGTAATATAAACAGGTGACTAACACATATTTTGCATATGTATTACATACTGTATTCTTACAATAAAGTAAACTAGAAATAAGAAAATGTTATTAAGAAAATTATAATGAAGAGAAAATATATTTACTATTCATTATGCATAAGTGGGTTTCATAAAAGTCTTCATCTTCATCATCTTCATGTTGAATAGGCTAAGGAGGAGGAAGAAGAGAAGGGGCTGGTCTTGCTTGTCTGTCTTAGGGATGGCAGAGGTAGAAGATCTGCATGTAAAGTGGACCCTTATAGTTCAAACTCATGTCATTCAATGGTCAACTGTACTGGCAATGTTTCTTAGTAATCAATAAAATCTCTAGGTTCTGCAAATTTATTTGTCTAAATTCACTTTATAGTTGTTTAGACATCAATACAAAAAAGAATAAAAATTTTAAAATTTAATGGAAATATATCTATTAAAATTGAGCTTTAAATATTCAGGGAATTTTTCTATATAAGTTAAGTGAAATATAAATGACTAAGCAAATGAGTTTAGTCCATTTTTGTTACTTTTTTGACATTAGAATGCTTACTAGATGATAAAGTACCCCAGGAGACATTATTCTGATGAAAACAGACACTGAACACTAAAAGCTCTTACCATGATTTAGTTAAAAGCTCTCTAGGAAACAGAAGTCAAAGCACGGACTAAGTACCAGAGCTCAATTTGCGTGTGCAATTCCAGGGCAGTGAGAGTGAGGGAGAATGGATTTAGGCATCAAGAATGGCAAGAAATTCAAGGTGATGTGTTACTACACTAGCCACTGTTTTAAGAGGAGTCATGAAGAGATACCCCTAGTCATTCAGCAGGTGCATCTGTACAGCCATGCAGAATATCTCTGGACAGCTGCTACAAGGAAAAAAAAAAGTGGGCCACAGAATAGCCCAGTGGAAGAAGAAAGAATGTAGTATTCTTCACAGGTCTTGACAATCTCCTGTATTCTGCTGTTCAAAGTTGTCCCTCTAGAACATAGCTCCCCACGGTTCTGGGTTGCATACTATCTTTGGCAACCTCTTGAGAAGCATAATCCTATGTCCCACACTATGGCTAGTAGGTCCAAAGCAGTTTAACCATGCAAGTATGCATGGAGTAAGTCATCCATGACAGTGGCAGAAAGGGAACAAGAGGCTGAGGGTCCTGGGGACAGGTGAGTCCAAAAGAATATGAGGAAACACTTAAGATGTGTCTGATAAAGTCAGTGATTCCACTATTCAATTGTTGCATGGACTTATATAAGCCAGCAGATTAAATTCCCTTAATTCATCATTTCTGATAATTGTTAGCAACAAGTTCCCTAAACTCAATTTGGAAATTTCTAAACTATATTTCATTCCAATATCTTTGCCAACCCCCACATGCAATTGGTTGAAAATTCCCACTGATTCTTTTACTATAACTTCTCATAGTCAGTAATTCCTTTCCATTAATATTTTAATCATCCTGGCTCAATCTGTCAAGAGTCTCTACTGTAAAACTCTTCTTACTGTTCACCCTATTATTTCTCTTTACCTTCAAACTAGTCTATATGCCATGGCTTCTTAAACAAGCTCTATTTAAGGAAAAAAACAGAAGGTTGTATAAATATTTCCAAAGGTCTACAAATTCACTGCCATATTTTTAAGTTATGTTTCTTTAGAAGATAATCTCTGGATTATCTAAAACAGCCCCAGGATTGAGTACTGCTACCCAACTTCTGACCTCTAATCAAAGTGTACGTTGGCTCCAGAATTACTAGGATTCTCTCTGGCTAAGAAGCATTCCTTCTAAGACAAACACATTGTATAAACAAAAATTTGTCCATAGCTTAAATAAAAGAAATATGATGAGAGAACGGAGTGATCATTCTGCATAGCAGAATATGGGCAGACTGAGTAAAAGAAAATTTGCCCTGTAGTAGTCAGTACCATGTTCACTTTGAGAACAGCCAGGTAATCTAGCACATAAAATTTGATATTGCTATTATGAATTATCTTAGTTTTCCTGTCTCATTAGTATTTAAATTCATATTTATTTTCATTTTATAATTATAAGATTTATCATAAGAATTTTTACTGAATTTACAGTTTTACATTTTTATATAGTATTAACAATAATTTGCATCCATGCTAGAAATCCAAGAGAATTATGGCAGTTTCTTTAAAAGTATGCTGTACATTGTTTGAGCTTGCAGATGTGCTGAAATATATCATTGCTGGGTTAATTTTCCTAAAGCATATCTCTAATTATGCCATTGTCTGATACAAAATCTTTAGAAGTTTCTTACTATATATAAAATTAAAATTCATGAATCTGGCCATTCCTACACGTATGTTCTCCTTCAGTGTACTTGTTTTGTTTTCCAGACTACCTCAGCAAATGGACGCATACAAACAACATGTTCACTTATCATTTTGCTGTAGTCCAAATGTTTGTGTACCCCCAAAATTCATATGTTGAAATTTAACCTCCAAGGTGATGGCATTAGTAGCTGAGGCTTTTGGAGGTAATTAGGTTATGAGGGTGGATCCTTCATGAATAGGATTTGTGCCTTTGTAAAAGAGATCTCAGAGAACTAGTAGTTCCTTCTACTACATATGAACACAGCAAAAAAGGTACCATCTAGGAGCCAGAAAGTAAGCCCTCACCCAATATAGAATCTGCCTTGATTTTAGACTTCCCAGACTCCAGAAATAAATTTTTATTATTTATAAGCCACTCTTTTTGTGATATTGTTACAGCAGCCCAAACTAAGACTTCTGTTTTTATCTGAATTTCTTTTTGCCACAATCTCCTCATGACCAGTCTTATCCATGGATTAAAATCCATGACATCTTCCTGATCCTTCAAGTACTTGGGACCTGACTCTTCATTAGAATCCTGTGAAGTTTTGGGTATATCATTCTTATGGCACTCAGCATATCTGCTTTGTATTGTGGATACTTGTATAAATTCCTTAGCGAAGTCATCTTATCTTCATCTAAGAATCCGCTAATTGGCCCAGTTTGGTATTTTGTGTAGGTTATCTGTTCAATAAATACTCGTTAAGCTAATGTAAGACACAAAACACAATTAGCTGCTCACACATTTGAAAATATCTATATACTGGGAAAGTAATCACCATGAAATTATTGATGGCTAAATATGAGACAAATAAAGGAATCTCCAAAGGAGTGAATTTATGTGTAATTTGTTGAAAACCTAGCAAGTAGTGACATTCTAAATGAAGCACTTTTAGAAGGTAATGGCAAGCATTGGAATCTAAGATTTTGTATTGGTATTGACTAAGATCACTAATGAAAACAAAAAAAGTAGCAAATAAGGGCCAAAATAGTTCTTCGTAGGATACCAATTAACTGCTAATCTGTTTGCTCTAATAGGCCACTATTAGAGGAAATGATAAAATTAGCTATGCACATAAGAAATATTTATTGCCTACATATTACTTTTGCCCTGAGACCAATGCAATTCAGCAAACTTGTACAATAAAATCAGCCCCAGAAGAGTTTAACAAACACAAGTTTTTACCTCTACTTGCTTGAATAAGGGTTTTATTTTAAAAAACTAAAATCCTAAATAGTCAAAGAAGTGAGAAAAATCTGTTTCTTTAAATGAGTTTTGAATACTCCTTTTTTAAACTTCTGAATTGCTTTCTGCATCTAGAATGCTATCTAAATCCCTGCTGATTTATCCTTATACTTTCAGCAGGATTTCATTGCTCCTGGGCACCAGACAGTCTTGTTAATAATGGCAAATCCTTTCAGTCCCTCTTTGGTGCAAGGTGGGCTTTGATTGACAAGGTAATAAAAGTGTTAATGAGACAGAGTGGCACAGTCAGAGATCAATAGTTGCCAATAACAAAAACAATACTGATACTCAGTTTGTAAAATTCCCTTAAACCAGATAAAAATATTTTGCATCAAAATAGAGACTTTTCATTTTATAATTGATGACTTTCTTTTTTGTCTGCAGCAAAGCTGTCATAGGCATTGTACAAAACTATAACCATGCCTAGGATGGATACTGTCCACAAAATCATGATGGAATTTCCTAGTTTGCTGTTTGCTTACCTGGTGGTCTTTAGAGAAGGTGTTGTTACAAAAGACTGCAGTCAGAACTGGAATGGACTTTTCAGCCTCTTCATTGAGCAGCTAGGTTTCCCACAGCAAGTTTGTAAACTTGTCTGAGACTCACATTTAAATCTGTTGAAGGACTTTACCGACACCTCCCTTGCAAAGTACTCATGAAGGATAAATGATATGAAATAGGTAACGAAGTAAACAGTGTCTGGGGCAGAGGAGACATTTCAGAAACAGAAGCTATTATCTTTAAATATATATGGCAATTTCTTCTCAGTTACGCCTGGGTTACAGCTTAAAGAAAACTTTGTTTTTGGTTTTTTTTCTTTTCTTCATCTTGGGCATCCATGATATATTGAATTAGAAAAAACACTGATGAATTCAGGAGGTATAAATGGATATGTACAATTGCTTTTGAATGCTTTGTTTTTATTTGATCTGATTCTGTTTTGATTTGTTTCTCTCTCCCTTTGTATCAATTAGCATTTGTTGCATAACAAACCATATCCAAAATTACTGACTCAAATAATAAACATATATTATTTCTCACAATGTTATGGGTTAGCTGGGTGTACTTCTGGTCTAGGCCAGGCTAGCTAGAACAAGATAATGTAGGATGATCTCTTTCATGTCTAGTGGTTGGTTTATCAGTGGAGGCCACAGAGATGAACTGGCTTCATGCATCTCGTTATCTAGCAAGCTATCGCTAGTGTGTATTCATGCCATAGTCACAGGGGTCCCAAGAACAGCAAGAGAGGCAAGGACCAATAAGCATGCACTTTTCAAGTCTGTTTTTGTCATGTCTGCTATTATCTTATTGATCAAAGCAAGTCATGTTGTCAAGCCCAGAGTAAGAGCATGCATATAGGGAGGTAAATTATTGAGACCATTTCTATAACAAGCTGCCACACCCTCACACTCTGTTTATTCAGATTTCCTCAAGAAATACATACATTTTCCTATAGAACAATTAATTTTTTTCAGATACAACTTAGTCAGAGTTAAATATAAAAAGCACTTTTAATATGCTTTTATGTTTTGTATTCCCATTGAGTGTCTGATTAGCTTTTAATTAGACAGAGTGCTGAGAAGTACATTTGAAACAAATAGACCATTTATACTACATATGTATGATGGTTTTGTTAGAAGCTCTTTGACCTGTAGAAAAATGTTAGTTTTATCTCTCCAGTTTAGAAAGCATGGCTTTTCCTTTGCTTTGATTCTTTTTTACTTAAAGAAATTACTCTTGGGTTAATAATACCTTTTAATTTTAGAAGAGAACCAATGTATCTCAGAACCTGAGTTGTTCCTATTTCTTTGCTAGGTACCTTGGTTTTATTTGTCAGTTTTATGCTATATAATATAACTCCAAACCAGAATCTCTTCCATCTAAAAAATGGTGACAAGGACAAGGAAATTATATTACTTTGCATGGATTGCCCCAACAAAATACCCTAGGCTGGGTGGCTTAAACAACAGAAATTTATTATCTCACAATTCTGGAGCTGAGGAAGTCCAAGATCAAGCTGCTGGCCAATTCCATTCTTGGGAGGGCCTCTTTCTGGCTTGTAGATGGCAGATTTCTCACTGTGTCTTCACATGGTGGGGAGGAAGAAAGAGAGAGAGAGACAGAGAGAGGGAGAGAGCTCTCTGGTGTCTCCTCCCATACAAACACTAATTATTTCATATCAGGGCCCCATCACTATGATCTCATTTAATCTTAGTTACCTCCTTACAGGCCCTATCTTCAAGTATAGTCACATTGAGTGTTAGCACTACAACATATGAATTTATGGGGAGAGACACAATCAGTCCATAGCAGGAATACTGAAAAAGTGAAAGCTAAAAGTTTAAATCTTTACACACTTCGGCAATTTAATTGAGATAGACTTGATCTATATAGTATGTGGTGATTATGCAAACTTCTATGTCTCTCTGTACAGCATTGACTAATCACAATACAGATGAATGAAGCAAAGAAACCTAAAATTGGTCAAGAAATAGTCTCCTAAGAATATGTAACCGAAGCTAAAATTTGGCAGGTGTGGCCTAATGCAGTACCTACGAAGTCTGTTGAAAATAATTTGAAGAATCATGAAGAATGTAAACTGTTTCTTCTTCCTTTTAATTAACAAAAATAAATAACTTCATAATGCTGTTTCCTATAAGACTTTTTGAAATATATTCTTGATGTGTCTCTGGTTTCAGCATGAATAGGTTTGGAAAAAACTTAATGTGACTGGAATGTAAATGTAAATTTCCATTCCTAAAATACATTTTTCCCAGAGTAGTAATTGTTTGAAAGTCTTAAAAGCATAAATTTTATTTTATAAGTGCTTTATGACTTTTTCAAAGGGACATAGAATAGATAAACTTAAAAATATTTAAAGCATTTTATAAATGCCTTTACACATTCATGGCAAAATGCTTAGTAAAATTTCAGGTACAAAATTCTCTAGGGTATTACATTGTTGAATGTCTTTAAGAACTATAAAATTTCCTATCCCCATTATTTCTCCTGTTTAATTTCCTGTCACCACAGATGAGTCTGGGCTTTGTTTGTTTTGCCAACTACAGAGTTGAAAACTCTGACTTGCGGGATATTGCTAAATTATAAAAGGAGGCATTTTTTTCTTCTCGTTAATGTTCTTTGTGAAAAGAACATAGAAAAACTTAGTATTAATACTTCCCAGTATTATGCCAAAACTACAAACTAAAAGTCATTCACTTCTGTATTGAACATGTCATAATGAAACAAATTTTAGTTTAAGTTACTTGGAAATCTATATTTGACAATATATTCTTACAGTTTGGTTTTTTTTCAACAAATCCAGGGGATTAAGACTGGTATCTAGGAAGGTGTGTTAGTCAGCTTTGGGCTGACATAAAATATCACAGACTGGGTGGCTTAAACAACAGAATTTTATGTTCTCACATTCCTGCAGCCTGGAAATTCAAGACCCGGGTGTCAGCTGATTCAGTTCTTGGTGAGAGTTTGCTTGCTGTATTGAAGACAACTGACTTCTCTATGTCACCTCGCTTGATGGGAAAGTAGAGAGAGAGAGAGAAAGAGAGAGAGAGAGAGAGAGAGGAAGAGAGAGAGAGAGAGAGAGAGTCTGGTGTCTCTTAATATAAGGTCATTAATCCTAACATGAAGAGCTTCAATGTTATGATCTCATTTAAACTTTATCACCTCCTCATGGGCCCCATCTCCGAATGCAGTCACAATGGGGGTTAAGGTTGAATCATACCAATTTGAGGGGTAGGGGTTGATACAATGCAATCCATAGCATGAGGCAACTGCTGCATCCACAAGTCAGGCTGCAAGGCTAATCTTTCCTGTTGAAATTTCCTCTTAGGCCCCACAAACTAATGGGTCTTGTATCATCAATTAGGTCATAGTTTTCCAAACTGTCAGTTATCATATGCCTGTTGATTTTGATGCTGTCTATTGTAGATCCTGCTTCAAGGATCATCCCTGAGAAGAGAAATGAGAGAATTCTCTGCTAGTGTGGAAACACCAAGGGAACTGCAGTTCAACCATCTCATCCAGTGGAAAGGGAGGAGGCTCATCTCCCTCTGCCTTTTTCCCATTTCTTCCTACTACCCTCATCTCCAAAGCATTTTCCAGAATACGAAGAGAAAATACAGAAATCAAATTTTATATTTGCTTTTTACTTATTGGTTATTTTACTTAATAAAATGTTGCCAGATATTGTGCTGTAAATTAGGGGTAGAAATAGCACTCATTTATTCCTTCAGTGAATATTTATCAAGTGCCTACTATATGCCAGGCACTATTCCAGAATCTGTGAATAAGATACAAAAAGATTCCTTTCCTCCTTGAGTTTATATTCTAAGGGAGAAAAACAAACAATAAACAATCAGTTTTAAAAGTTAAATGATATGGCAGGTTAGAAGTTGATAAGTGCCAATAATTACCAGAGCAAAGAAAGAAAGTAGAAAGTGAAGAGAAGTGAGCAAGTTGCAGGAATAAGTAAGGTGGTCTAGGTGGGCCTCACTGAGAATGTAAAATTTGAGTAGGGAACCAAAGATGAGAGAGTTAGCTAAGTAGATACCTGGGTTTAGGATATTCCAAGCAGAGGGAAAAACTAGAACAAACGTTTAGGCTGGCATGTGTCTGATGAGCTCCAGAAACAGCAAAGAGGTTAATGTGGTTGAGCAGAGTGAGCAAGAAATTCAAAGTCGAAGAATTAAATTACGTAAGGCCTTGTAAGACAAAGGGTTGCCATTAACTCCTCGTGGCTTCAGGAGGCATCTCAGGGTTCCAAAAAAATGCTCTGATATATTTTCAAAGTATTATTTTTTACAGTTAAGTTCTATAAGACAAATATAATTGTATTTTGCTTTTTAATTCAATTTGATCCTCTGTCTTTAAGTAAATGGTTTACTCTATTCATCTTGATTAGAAATTTGGACTCATTTCCACCATCTTTGTATTACTTATTTGTCCTCCCCCTCTTTCCTAGTGTGCTTATTTTTTCTCTTTTTTTCTTCTTTTGAATTGACGTGGTCTCCCCAATCCCCATTTGATGTTTTCCCTCTACTCATTTTTAAGTACCTCGTCTAACTTTTTTCATTTCATTGTTTTTGCAGAAATTTTAGCATGCTTATTTAACCTCATCAGTTCTAAGCTGAATATCTTTATTTTCCCTCTGAAAAATACAATGACCTTACAATGGTTAATTCCAATAATCACACTCCTTCCTCACTTATATAATATTATTGGGGAAGATTTTTATAAACCACAAAGTGTCTGAGACACATCTCAATGGAATAGAGGTTTATTTTGCCAAAGTTAAGGATGTGTCTAAGAAACAGAATCACAAGTTATAATAGAATCCATGGCCTATGCTTCTTTCCAAAGACAGTTTTGAGGACATCAATATTTGAAGGGGACCAAGCAAGCAGGAGGGAGAGGAGGAAAGAAAAATAAAAGAGGAGGTTAGGCAACGAGGCAAGTGGTTACACTCTTGTGAGGCTTTGATTAGTGCTCACTGAGTCCACATTTTACATGCAAAAAGGGAGGGTCAATTATGCATTCCTCTAGCGCTCAGTAAATCTACATTTTACATAAGATAAAGTGAGCTGTGAAATTACAGCTATCTGTTTGGAAACAAGAGGAAGTCAGTTTTTGGTTTGTTTTCTTGTGTTTTGGTTTGGTTTGGGTTGAGTTGGGTTTTTTGGGGTGTGTGTGCGTGTCTCAGCTTCCAAGCTTAAGTTTTCCCTTTGGCATAGTGAGTTTGGAGTCTCGAGATTTTATTTTCTTTTCACTTTTTTTTTTCTTTTTTGAGACAGAATCTCACTCTGTTACCCAGGTTGGAGTGTAGTGGTGCGACCTGGGCTCACTACAACCTCCGTCTCATGGGTTCAAGTGATTCTCCTGCCTCATCCTCTCGAGTAGCTGGGATTACAGGCGTGTGCCACCAAGCCGTCTAATTTTTTATTTTCAGTAGAGGCGGGGTTTCTCCATGTTGGTCAGGCTGGTCTCGAACTCCTGACCTCAGGCAATCTGCCCACCTCGGCCTCCCAAAGTGCTGGGATTACAGGCATCCTTTCACATTTTATTTCTATCTTAAGTTTTTTTTTTCCTTTCCCAATTAGACAAGATAGTTACTGTTTTACAGTCAGTGATGGTTTAGATTTTTCCCTCAGGCTTGCCATTATTTTGCTTACCATAAGTTCTTCATATGGTACTACTTCTGACTTTTCCACTATGATCCTTTTCTCTCTTAAAGGAGAAGTTTTAGACATTCCTTTAGTTAAATTCTATTGTCAGTAAAATCTCAGTTCTTGTTTACCCCAAAAAAGCATTTCTTTCTGTTTCTGAAAAATAAAATTTTGCTCAGTATAGAATTATAGGTTAATAGATATTTTCTTTCATATTTTGGCTATATCATTCTACTATCACCTGACTTCCACTGCAGTTATTAAAAGTCACCTGTCATTTAAGTTGTCACTCTTTTGTTTATCATCAAATTGTTTTCCCGCTGGAGGTTTTTATGTAATTATGATTGTAATTAATTACATTAAAACTTTTCCGAATGAAATCTTTGCATTGCTGGAATAACTCTGCATGCAATGATTCTAATAATATACCTTTGGATGCTATTTACTAATACATATCTAGGATATTTACTTCATATCAGGATTTGCATTTCCTTTACCCTTTGCATAGAAGGATCTGCAATCCTCGTGTCTGGCTTCTTCTTGTCAATCAGGTGTCAGCATGAGTGTACCTTTTTTCACCGGGCCTTTCCTTTCCAAGCAATCTAACAATAGCCTCCCTTCAGTCTTCATAACACCACCCTTTTTACATTTGTTTCAGAATTCTCACAACTACAATCATCCTACCAATATGCTTGCTAATGTGTCTGCTTCTGTAGCTTTCCGTTCTCCTCTCCAAACCTACGTGAATGCAGAATGTTCCCACAGGGCCCTCTTTGTTCCTTATGGAAAAGGGCACAAAGTTTCTTTGTCCTGGAAGCTTATACAAAATCAGAGGATTCGTAATTAGAGGATTACTGACTTTTATCATTTCTTTTAACTCGGGGTTTGGGGAGGATGCACATCAGTATATGTCACCAAACCGCCTGGGTCACAATTTCTTACTTTATTTTTTAAATGTTATTAAATATGTATTTTTAAATTTAAAACAGGAATAAACAGTATGATCTCATTTTTCATAAAATAAAAATATTTTTATGTTCAGATATTTTATTTTCATATGAGTCTGAAGATAGTACTGTAAAGTGGAGAGTGATTGTTTCAGTCTGTTATAGCTTTTTCCCCAAAGCTTTATGCATATAGGTAAGTTTTGCTTCCTTTTTCATGTTTTACTAAATTTATAAAATAATAAAAATTAGAAATTCACCAAGGATCCCATCAACCAAATACATACTTACATAGAAAATTAATTGCCCCCCAAATCTCTTTCTTTCTTACTTAACTCTTATAAATATAGATTTAGCTTTTTGTGAATTATATGAAACTGAGCTTCCAGCTTTTATTAAACCTTCCCCAATTCTACTCAGGCTTCTAAAACACAACCTCCTATCTGCCAATTATTCTTTATGTAATTTTTTGCCACGTCATGAATTGGCAAGTACCAGAATCAAAGGTACCCCTTAATCACATGTGCAACTAAGGAAATTGACATAACTTTTTGCCTTGGGAATCTTCAAACCTTCATGCCCAGATATCTCAGAAAGCACTGTTGCAGTCTTCCATCGGATTGTATATCAAAACAATGAATGTGTAGCACAAGAGAGCTTAACCCTGCACATTTTCTCTGAACAGGGCCATAAAGAAAGAGTACCCATAAATAGAGGTTTATATAACTGAATTTCATGGGGAAACAGGAATATATTCTTTTTATGAGAAATTCTTATGCCTTGGAGCCTGATTGTAAGGCACTGAATTTCATTTCAATTCTTATTACTGGAAAAAAACAAAAGATGGATTGTTCTCTGAACTAATGAAACTCAAATGGCTAGCAGATTGAGCTCTGATACCTTTGCTCCAGTTTTTTGAAGTATTTGCAATGCAAATAACTGTTCAAGATTCCTTTGGCTACACTAACATTTGTGTGTGTTGTGCCAAATAAAATAGCTATTTATGTGTTTAAGGGAGAGTATTTCTTGTTCTGTATGTGCACACCTGGGCTCACTTCCCTTGAGAAGATGCCTCAACAGTGCTAGTATAACAAGACAATAACAGCGAAATAATAGAGATTTATAGTGATTGTCCAGAAGTCAACAGGGGATGGCTCACACAGTGAGTGTAACCATAACAAGTGTCAGTTTTTTCAAGCAGAAAACAAAAGCAAAGCTGTTTGATGCAGTCTAAGTTTGAGTCAGAAAGCCACGCTGAATCTACAGGCTAGATTCATGGCATGCTCTTGCTCCTGGGATTAAAAAAAGAGGAAAAAGAATCATAAAATATTAAACTGTAAACCCTACAACCCAAATTGCATGTAAAACTCTTATTTTTAATGAAAACATCATGATTTTTCACTGCTGATGATGCTTCCTAAAGGTCTAAACCAGTCCATAGATTTTTTTTTCGTCTCTGTCACCCAGGCTGGAGTGCAGTAGTGCGATCTCGGCTCACTGAGACCTCGCCTCCAGGATTCAAGGGATTCTCCTGCCTCAGCCTCCCAAGTAGCTGGGATTACAGGCGCCCCGCACCAAGCCCAGCTAATTTCTTTTTTTATTCTTATTTTTAGTAGAGATGCAGATGTGTTTTGTTTGACCCATGCAGTAATAAGGAAATCAGAACGTCTCCACATTTAAAAGTCTAGATTTTCAGCTTCTTTGAATTGAGAGGATTTAGCAAATTCAAAATCATGCATGCATGGTAACCATCAGATGGGGCTGAGTAACAGCTGTCCATATTTTAGCTATTTCTTTTCTAGTTGAGCACATTCTCCTCTACTCCCTATTGTCTTTCATCTCCTACTCCTTTACTAATTTACATACAGTCTTTACTTGTCTGGCCCCTTTGCACTCAAGTCTGCATTCTCAATACAAATAAGTCCTCTACTATTACTACGGAGTCGGTTTTATCATCAAGGACTTTACATCTCAGGAAAAGCTCTGAGATAGATATTATGGTGTGAAATAATTTGCAGTGCAAATTACCTTAGGCTTAGAGGTTTTGAAATGACTTGTCCATGTATATTAAGACATGCCTTTGAAGGGAAACTAGAATAAAGATAAATTAGATTCACTCTTCATACGAGGTAAATTTTCCAATCTTAGAATTTGGAAGAGAATGGTATCATGACATAATGAAATCGTCCAGAGCCCCGTACTAACTCTGGGTCAGCTTTAGGCAGATTATTTTATTTATCTGGGTCTCAGATTCCTCATCCTTAAAGTAACTGTGTCTGATGTAATGAGGGCCCCTTCCCACTCTTGATTTCTGTATGAATCCCGACTAAGAGGAAAGAAGTATCTCTTTCTTAACCCTTCCTGGCTCCAGAGAGCAAATGTAAAAGGAAACAACATATTTATGTCCACCTTCTAGTTGTTCAGTAGCCTTTCTAAAGGGAAAAAATCTATTTAATCAGTATTTTCCAGTAAAATAATTACTCCTGTCTTTAAATCATCTTGAATCCTCATCATCTAGCACTAGAAACCATGCTATAAGACATATCGAAGATCTGAAAGACTGCCCCAGTGTCCAGATTCCAGGGATATCTCCAATAAATTATAGATATGCCAACCATGACTTTCTAACAACTATCATGATGATTATTGTTTATTGACATTTTACTAGGGTTTCTGCCAAGCATATCACATGCATCTTCCTATTTAATTCCAGATACCATTTCATAAACACAGGAGCCATTCATGTCTATGCATCTCTATGTTTCCTCTTAAATGTCATTGTCAATACCACATTATGGAACCATATCACTGATGCTTAGAAATGGAAAAACATAAATCCAGGATGGGACAAAAAGCTTACCTACTGTATAGAACAACCATGAAATCTTAGTGCCTGGTTATGAATTTTAAGAGTTTATAACTGTCCATTCCATCTCCATTTTATTTGTACACTCCAGTCACTTGTCTTTCTACCAATATATACTTCTTGTGTACACACACAAAAAAACCTTGTAAATATTGACTTAAATTTGTTTAAAAACACTTTTTATCCTGTTTCAAATTTGTTTCTCTAAATGCATATATTAATATTTAGTACAGAATTCACTACACAATTACTTGGGATAGAAAAGAAACTAATAACAAAGAAATTATTACTTTGATTATCCTCAGGTCTCTTGAAGAAATCACTTAAAAATGTGAAGCCTTACTTTCATCAGATACAGCAGAATCAGTAAATGATTTCTGCAAGGGGCCAGATAGTACAATAAATATTTTGGACTTTCCATAGCACATTGTCTCTGCTGTAATTACTCAATTCTGTCGTTATAGCATTGAAGCAGCCATGGATAATATGGAAATGAATGAATATAGCTATGTGCCAATAAGACTTTATTTACAGAAATTTCAATTTTATATGATTTCACATGTCATTAAATGTTATTCTTCTTTTGATTTTTCCCAACCATTTAAAAATTTGAAAACCATTTTAAACTCACTGGGTGTAAAATACGTTCCATACAAGGGCTATATTGGCCTACAAGCCATAGTTTGCCAAACTTGAAATACAGAATGAAGGGAAAACAACTTAGCTTATAGAGTTGTTGTGAATATATGCATATTAACCTATGTAAACTGCCTTATGGAGTATATATAACACAACAGGCCCTCAATACATAGCTTTTATTTGTAATTCTTAATATATATAAGATTTTTTTTCTTTAGTTTAAGCTATACTCTTTTATAATTAAAAAAACTTAATGGTAGATAGCAAGTATTACATTAAGATAATTCTAATAGAATTAGAAAAATAAAATTTAAGATGTCTTATTACTACTTATTTAATAAAGATTGTGTTAGCAAATGGTGTTTTATAGTTCTAGGTTAGACAATCTGTTATCATAATTTTTATATTAGGTCTGTATGATTTGTTTTCTAAATATTTTGAATATTCATAAAACAATTTACTCATCACTGTGACAACCTTAAGTCATTATGGGTCGTCACAGTGAGGAGAGAGCCTCAGGGTCTCAAAAATAGTTAAAATCTCAAGAGGGGTGTCATAATTTATGGTTATCCAAGTACCTTTTTAAAAGGAGGGTTACGGTAAGCCATGTGCCTTTACACTCTATCAATAACATCTATTACTCTACTCGGCAATTCTATTGAAGAATGTCTGTGAGGGTTGTGTCCACCAGGGGGAGCTGAGATGCAGTGTTAATGTTCTCAATCTTTCACTAAGCATAATCAGCAATAGTTGGTAGAAGCTTCTCTATGAAGAACCATTTCCATCAAAGGTAATTTTATAATCATTAAAATGAAGAAAATCCATTGTTCTTAGACTAAAAAGAATACACCCAGCTCTTATTGTTGTCAAATTTGTAGATGACACAAAGATGGTGATGAAAAGAAATATATTAGATGACACAATCAAGATGACAAAATATACAGGCTGTCATTTTGAATTTGTATCAAGATTCTCCAGAGAAACAGAACAGGATATCTGTACGTGTATGTGTATTACATACATATTATGTATTTTATATATATATAAAATACATAATACACACACACATATCCTATTGTGTGTGTGTATGTGTGTATTATACACATCCATATTTCTTTTAAGGAATTGGCTCACACAACTATAGAGGCTTGGTAAATCCAAAATCTGCAGGGTAGTCCGGCAGGCTGGAGACAGGAAAAAGTTGATGTTGCAGTTCAACTCTGAAGAACATCTGCCTGCAGAATTACTTCTTACCCAGGGGAAATCCATCTGTTCTATTGAGGCCTTCAACTGATTAAATGAAGCCCATCCACTAATAGAGGGTAATCTATTTTACTCAAAGTCTAATGTTAAGTCTAAATGTTAATCTCATCTAAAAACATCTTCATTGAATGTCCACAATGTTTAACCACATATCTGGGCACTGTGACCCAGTGAAGTTGACACATAAAATTAACCATCAAAGGCCTGAATACAGCAAGAAAAAAAAATTTAAGAGATGCAACTTGTAAGGGAAGAAAAAGTTTCCCTGCTCTAAACCTGATCAAACCTTTCCTGGTGTCGTGTTCAAGTCTTGACAAGATGTTCTAAGAAGTGCCTAGAGACACTTGGATCATAATTACATCAGCACAGAGCAAAGCACTTTTGATAATGAAGGGACTTAAAACCATAACATGGGTAAGATGGCTAAGGGGAAGAAGAATGTTTAATTTTTTTTAAAAAATTAGAGTTTTGGAAGGGATACAATAACTATCTTCAAACAGTTGGGGAATTTTCAAGTGGAGTTTTTCTGGTTAATCTAAATATCCAAAGACAAATGCTGAATCCAGTCCAGAGACTGCATGCTACAAAGAGATTGATTTCTTACCAACATTAACAAAAAGTATTTAACAGACAGTCATTAAAAGATAGAATACAAATACAGCAGAGATAGATGGCAGGTAGAGTCTGCCTTGCTGCACATGTACAAACTTGGAATGGAAGACCACGTGGAGAAAATGTTCTAAAGGAGATTTGATTACCACATTGATGATTTGACCAAAATACTTTAAAAGAATCATTCTAACTTTGACTTTCATGTTTTTGTTTCTAACAAAATCTTGAGCTGGCTCATTGCCCATGCTGATGGTTTATAAATAATTTGTATTCTACAGAAAATATTCTAACCTAGGAATAATATATTTCTAGGACCTAGGAAAGTTAATTATAAGACTTGATGAGCCTGAAAAAATGGGATACAGATGACAGAATTCTTCCTATATCAACATTTTCAATGAAAAAAGCACAATGAAATATAGCACAAAATTTTAATCTAGAATCTTCCTTTTCAAAATGTATCTTCCAAGTATTCTAATTAAAATGCTTTTCTTGGCCGGGTGTGGTGGCTCACTCCTATAATCCTAGCACTTTGGGAGGCCAAGGCAGGTGGGTCACCTGAGGTCAGGAGTTTGATACCAGCCTGGCCAACATGGCAAAACCCAGTCTCTACTAAAAACACAAAAATTAGCCAGGCGTGGTGGCAGGCACCTGTAATCCCAACTACTTTGGAGGCTGAGGCAGGAGAATTGCTTGAACTCGGGGAAGCGGAGGTCGCAGTGAGCTGAAATCATGCCACTTCACTTCAGCTTGGGTGAAAGTGAGAGACTCTGTCTCAAATAAATAAATAAATAAATAAATAAATAAATAAATAAAATTATTTTCTTCTATGATACCACCTGCCTCAAATTACTTTTAAATGAACTTTTTTTTTTCCTGAAAAGTATGGTATGCACTTGGCTAGTGGCAGCTGTTCTCAATAATGAGGAGAGGCTCTACAGATTTTTTGCCAGGTTACAGTTTCCTGATTACCGTTATTTTTGCCTCTGTGAGTTGTCTTTTCAAGGCATCTGTAAATATGCAGGGAAAGAGACACAAGATTCTAGAGGAAGACAATTGAGTAATCTGTAGCCTATTTACAGTTCAGCCAACAGGAGGACTTTCAAGCAGTCAACCCTTGTTGAAGTGCATAACACGGAGAATAAATGCTGAACTGGGGCCTTGGCACAGGGAAAAGCAAATTGTGACTGGGTGGAACAACATGCTGACATTCTGGAAACTTCTAAAATTATGATGAAAAAGTTAAAATTACTATTTAATTACTATTACTAAAAGTTATAGTTACTAAAATTTAATTACTACTAGTAAAATTTAAAAATTACTAATTTAAATTACTATTCCTCCATTTAGTAATTAAAGGGAAATGTTTGTATTCAGTGCCTTGTAGAAAAAAGTTATGGCAAAATGCTGAATTTCAAACTGTGAGAAAGTGGTGGAAGAGGTAGGTAATCCCTCTCTGCTGTCTATGACTTAAAAATTTGGCTAAATGGGGATGCCATTAAGTATAAAATCTCTGCCATAGCAAGTCTAGGATCTTTACCTTCTTTCCAATCTTTTTGAAGCAGTATTCTAGCAATTTTCAAAAGACAAAAATTGTCACTTAAGTGGCCTGATATCTGCAGCCTCTACCCTCCTAGACTGTGATATCACAACTCTCAATTGTTACCTAGAACATTGCAATATTTAATGTCTCAGTACATATATCTGTCTTCCCTCACTAAACAGTAAATTCCTTCCAAGAAATAACGAGGTCCTATTGATCTTAGACTTGGCCTAACAAATCACTATGCATAGTAAGTGCCCAAACTTATGATTTAGAATGAATAAATAAATGTATAAACTCATAAATATAAAAATATATCATCTTGGATGACAGAGACCATCTTGCTTATCTTTTCACACATTATATCCACATACAGTGTCTTGAACTGTTGGGATTTTTCCTGCACTACTAATTTTAAGAAAAACCTCCTGTACTGTGCCTAAAGGGAAAATAGCTCTACTGAATTCTTTCCTTTCCCAAATAAGAAATAAAATTATGTTGAACCTCTGGCAACAACAACACACAAAAAAAGAAAAATATTTACATCTGGATTGTATAGAGAACTTTTTAGAAGAATGAAGGGAAGATTATTAAATTAGGAAAAGGACTTTTTTTTCCTTATGATGCCTGGAATCCACACTCCAGCAGACAATATTTGCACCCTAGTTGAAACTCAGTGTTAAGCACATGGTGTCTGAACACTTGCTAAGCATCCCTGATTATGCTAAAGCCACAGAACAGTCGAATCCCTAAAGCTCCAGGTATAGATTTCATTCCACATTGGACTAATGGTAAATACTTTCACTACTTTGCTTCCTAAAAAAAAATGTGATTAACTTTGATGGAAACAATGAATGCTCAACCATGAAGCAATGTCCACTTTCCATTCTTTCTATGAGAATTGTTGGAATGAAGGAAAAGAAATAGCCCAGGAGCCTTTTAAGCATCCTTATTTTTCTCTGTCACAACATTAAAGGTTCAATGAATCTCCAATTAAGTCTCCCTGGCTGCTGTCACCAATTTGATTGATAGATGTCCTTGGCTCACCCTCCACAGGACAAGCCAGTACACCAGGCCCCCACCTGCCACCATCAATTATCACTCTCTTGTCATCAGTGCCCTCACTTGTCAATTTATTTGCCACAAATCCAGTGAAGCCTTCTAATCAGGAAAAAAAAAGAAAAGCCATTCTTCTTTACTTTTAATGGTGGAATAGGAAAAAAAAAACTTAACAAACCACATACTGTTTAATCTTAGGAGAAAGTTTGCTTTAGCCTTTTTCAATTTCTTTCCCCACACCATTCACCAAACTGGCATAGAAACTGGGTGTCATAGGGACTGATTTGTGCACACATATAGCTAACCAAAGCCAAGAGAAAAATGGGAGATTTTAAAAAATATATACTTATAGAAATACAGACTTTTGACTCTATGAATCCACCAAGCATTTGCCAAGGGGAAAAAAATTATTGAGTGTCTTTCAAAATAGATATAAAGAAGCACAGATTAGAACTGATTAAAAAGAATAAAGCAGTTCTTTGGTTGTTGGCAAAACTAGTAAACATGATAAATTTTGCTTGTCTCCTGCCCCACCTGTTTAATGTTTAAACGTGAGCTGATTGTGGTCCTTGATAACTGATTACCTGTCTAGGACACTGCAATCTTCTGTCTATCGACAGGAAAATATAGTTTCCCCTGGAGTGCCAATATCCATTCTTGCCTTTGACCATGAACCACTCTGCAAACACCCCGGGAAGGCTCAGGTGCATCTGACAGGATCTTTGAGGGAGAGATTGATTCCATTTGTATGCCTGTTAGATAATGACCTTCGGCCTCTGTACCCAAAGTGACAACAAAAAACGCCATCTCGTATTCATCTCATGTCCCAGGAAATACTATTTGGTTTCCTGTAAACAGTTTACAAGCTTTGGGTTTTCCAGTTGTTGGTTTGGTAGTTTTGTGTTGTTTTGCTTTCTTTTCTTTTTTTCATTTTTTTCTTTGTTTTTGTTTTCCTCATTGGACAGAAAGAAAAAATACAAGAGAGGAAAAAGAGAGATTATTTCATGAGATAAGAAAAGGTCTCATCTCATCACAGGTGAGATCATAGGAAGTCATTTTCTGGGTCTAAAGCATCTCCCAGGGATGACTGATGCTCTCCCTAGTCCATCTATTTTGCCATTTTGGTAGTACATTATTTATTACATCATTAAGCATATATTCTGAAAAGACTAATTTTGTTCATTCAAGAAGGTGTGAAATGAGCAGAGAGAGGTGGGAGATTATCTTTTTCTTCTCTCTTCTATATTTAAAGTTGTCCTTCCTGCTGTGATCAAATCACAGAATGTGAACAAGCATCTATAGTGTCAAAATAATTGTAGTGCAGTGCTAAATGCCTATATGACTAAGAAGATATTGAACCAGTATTTGTAGGACTATAGTCCACCACTATTTGATGAATAGTTACTTTGTAAGGTCATTATATAGGTTCTTCCAAGGTCTATCCTTCCCCCAAAAGAGTGACGATAGTTAGGTAAATGGATTCTAAGTGTTTACTTTTGTTTTTAATTTACATTTTATCTATTAATGACCAGGCTAGGGACTTTTCACTGTTTTAAAATATTTCTCATCTTAATAGCTTCTGTTAAAGTAGTCTACCCTTAAGAAAAGGGATTCACTAAAGATAAAATTACCTGTGAATGAAGTCAAATTATAAATATTATAAATATCCTTAAATATATATCACTGAATTCTCCACAGGAGCCAATATTCCAACCCTACTTGTTAAGTCTTAAAATTGGTTCGAGAATAGATGACCATGAAGTTATTTGGGCTTAGTGATTATGAGCCTGACTTACAAAACTCATATGTCATTCTTCATATAGGCATTTCTGGCACAAGAAATGCACAATGAAGTGATGTTTCCATCTAAGTCTAATCCAGGTTATATGGCCGCACAGTCACTAATTATAGCCTTGCCCAGTTCATGCAACCTGAGATGTTTAGAAATTGAATACAATTTCCATACCAGAACACATTTAGTATACCCCCAGTTATACAAAGTAACTGATTTTTCCAGTTCATCTTTGAATAATTTGAAGTCTCCCTTTCCTTTGGGGACTCTTTGACACTTGATTTCTTCTCAGATCTGAATGTTAATGGTGATATTTGCTTTTGGTGATACAAAAATATTCTAGATCATATTGCTCCTTCTCATTATATATTATATATTAAAACAATATTGATTTACCATCTGTCTCCAAAAGTCCTCTCTTTATTGTACTGACAAAAAAGTTATAAAAATATTTTAGCTCTCATTTATTGATATAAATGCAGTGATTCCATTATGCATTTACTCTATCCCCTTTACCAAGTTTCTAAGCATACAAATGCTTTTATCATTTATGATTCTTTTATATTTAATATACATTATCTTTTGTATAGTGCACAGCAGAAAAAAAAGTTCTTTTTAAAAATTAATAATTAATCATTCAAGTGACTATCCCCAGGAGTCTATGGAACCATTGTCGATTGTGCTCAGATACTTTTCTGGTTTAGACAGCAATTGCTGCAGTCCTTAAGTATCAACCATCTTAATATTCAAGGGCTCCTTGTTAGCTTGCTGCAAGGACCACTCGTTTCTCTTAACTGTAGTTTTAAATTTTTTACCCACAAGAGAAATCCACAAGTCCTATGTAAACAAACAGTTCTGAGCCTATATTTAAGCAGTACTTTCTAGGAACAAGCAGTTTCTTAGAGCACTGCTTCTTTGGCTTAATGTGCATGTAAATCACCTGGGCATCTTGTTAAAATGTAGATTCTAACTCAGCAAATTAAAAGTGGGACCTGAGATTCTGCATTTCTAACAAGCTCCTAGGTAATATCGATGCTGTTGGTCCACAGACCACACTTTGAGATTCAACCTCTCATAACACAAATAGTATACATTCAATTTTGTAAGATGACCATACCCACCACCCCATGGAATTGGTTTGATGAATTTTCTAGACTAGCCCAATCTAAACATTGAACATTTAGACCTCAGATTTCCTTTTTAATTCTAAACAACAAATAGTAAATATATTTTAATGGAGCATGAAACCAAGTTGTAAATATCCTTAAATATTTATGGCTGAATTTTGCACAGTAGCTAATATTCCAATTCTAAGTGTTAAATCATGAAATTAGGTCAATAACAGAAGATCATGAAGTTGTTTGGCCTTATTAATCATGTGCCACTAAACTAAACTAAAAATCCTAACATGCAAGTGGCATAGTAGTTGCTAAATCTAAATTAAACCCGAAGATACAGTGCAAGTAGCATATAGTTGTTAAATCTCTATCTGTTGACAACTTAAGATATTTTATCTCCTCTTTTATTTTGTTCTCCATAAGACTGCTTCTGAAATATCAGTATGCACACGAGTCTTCTAAGGAGTTTGTTAAAGGGGCAAATTACAAAGCCCAAATCCCCAACACTGATTCAGTAAGATGGGATAGAGCCTGCGAACCTGGATTTTCCAGCCCTCAAATGGACCTTGCATAGGCAATGAGCAAACCACTCTTTGAGATATACTGCCATATGGTGAGGAAACACTTTTGGACCATCTGAAAGGCATTTTAGTTTTGAATGAAAATAAGTTATATCATTATTAACTTTATCTTTTAAGATTTGGAACTGAAATATTGTCTGTCCTGTGATTTGTATGCACATTAAGCCTAATCAGTTGTGGTGAATCCTTTTGTTAACATGGATTAAAAAAATACCATTTAAGTGCATTTTATTGTTGTGCGTTGGAAAATATAATGTTGTTTCTTAAGGACAGCAGGGCTGCTTGAGGGTAGGACAAATACTTCATTTGGCCTCTTAACTAAATATTAAAATTGTTAGTTATTCAACCTCAGATTTTCTTTCTTTTTTTTTTTTTCTGAGATGGAGTTTTGCTCTTGTTGCCCAGGCTGGAATGCAATGGCACGATATCCACTCACCGCACACTCCACCTCCCAGGTTCAAGCGATTCTCTTGCCTCAGCCTCCCAAGTAGCTAGGATTACTGGCATGTGCCACCACACCCAGCTAATTTTGCATTTTTCATAGAGACAGGGTTTCTCCATGTTGGTCAGGCTGGTCTTGAACTCCCAACCTCAGGTGATCCACCCACTTTGGCCTCCCAAAGTGCTGGGATTACAAGCATAAGCCACTGCTCCTGGACTCAGATTTTCTTAAGATATTATAAAGGAAGCTTGAAAGAACCAAGGTGCTGAAGGTGCAAAAAGCCTTCTTTGATCTATATCTCTATTTTGGTACCAGTACCATGCTGTTTTGGTTACTGTAGCCTTGCGGTGCAGTTTGAAGTCAGGTAGTGTGATGCCTCCGGCTTTGTTCTTTTGGCTTAGGATTGACTTGGAGATGTGGGCTCTTTTTTTGTTCCATATGAACTTTAAAGTAGTTTTTTCCAATTCTGTGAAGAAAGTCATTGGTAGCTTGATGGGGATGATATTGAATCTATAAATTACCTTGGGCAGTATGGCCATTTTCACAATATTGATTCTTCTAACCCATGAGCATGGAATGTTCTTCCATTTGTTTGTATCCTCTTTTATTTCATTGAGCAGTGGTTTGTAGTTCTCCTTATAAAGGTCCTTCACATCCCCTGTAAGTTGGATTCTTAGGTATTTTATTCTCTTTGAAGCAATTGTGAATGGGAGTTCACTCATGATTTGGCTCTCTTTTGTCAGTTATTGGTGTATAAGAATGCCTGTGATTTTTGTACATTGATTTTGTATCCTCAGACTTTGCTGAAGTTGCTTATCAGCTTAAGGAGATGTTGGGCTGAGACAACGGGGTTTTCTAGATATACAATCTTGTCATCTGCAAAAAGGGAGAATTTGACTTCCTCTTTTCCTAATTGAATACCCTTTATTTCCTTCTCCTGCCTAATTGCCCTGACCAGAACTTCCAACACTATGTTGAATAGGAGTGGTGAGAGAGGGAATCCCTGTCTTGTGCCAGTTTTCAAAGGGAATGCTTCCAGTTTTTGCCCATTCAGTATGATATTGGCTGTGGGTTTGTCACAGATAGCTCTCATTATTTTGAGATACATCCCATCAATACCTAATTTATTGAGAGTTTTTAGCATGAAGGGTTGTTGAATTTTGTCAAAGGCCTTTTCTGCTTTCTATTGAGATAATCATGTGGTTTTTGTCTTTGGTTCCGTTTATATGCTGGATTACCTTTATTGATTTGTGTATATTGAACCAGCCTTGCATCCCAGGGATGAAGCCCACTTGATCATGGTGGATAAGCTTTTTGATGTGCTGCTGGATTTGATTTGCCAGTATTTTATTGAGGATTTTTGCATGAATGTTCATCAAGGATATTGTTCTAAAATTCTCTTTTTTGGTTGTCTCTGCCAGGCTTTGGTATCAGGATGATGCTGGCCTCATAAAATGAGTTAGGGAGGATTCTCTCTTTTTCTATTGATGGGAATAATTTCAGAAGGAATGGTACCAGCTCCTCCTTGTACCTCTGGTAGAATTCGGCTGTGAATCCATCTGGTCCTGGACTCTTTTTGGTTGGTAAGCTATCGATTATTGCCACAATTTCAGATCCTGTTATTGGTCTATTCAGAGATTCAACTTCTTCCTGGTTTAGTCTTGGGAGAGTGTATGTGTCGAGGAATTTATCCATTTCTTCTAGATTTTCTAGTTTATTTGCGTAGAGGTGTTTGTAGTATTCTCTGATGGTAGTTTGTATTTCTGTGGGATCGGTGGTGATAGCCCCTTTATTATTTATTGCGTCTATTTGATTCTTCTCTTTTCTTCTTTATTAGTCTTGCTAGCGGTCTATCAATTTTGTTGATCTTTTCAAAAAACCAGCTCCTGGATTCATTGATTTTTTGAAGGGTTTTTTGTGTCTCTATTTCCTTCAGTTCTGCTCTGATTTTAGTTATTTCTTGCCTTCTGCTAGCTTTTGAATGTGTTTGCTCTTGCTTTTCTAGTTCTTTTAATTGTGACGTTAGAGTGTCAATTTTGGATCCTTCCTGCTTTCTCTTGTGGGCATTTAGTGCTATCAATTTCCCTCTACACACTGCTTTGAATGTGTCCCAGAGATTCTGGTATGTTGTGTCTTTGTTCTCGTTGGTTTCAAAGAACATCTTTATTTCTGCCTTCATTTTGTTATGTACCAATGGAACAGAACAGAGCCCTCAGAAATAATGCCGCATATCTACAACTATCTGATCTTCGACAAACCTGACAAAAACAAGCAATGGGGAAAGGATTCCCTATTTAATAAATGGTGCTGGGAAAACGGGCTAGCCATATGTAGAAAGCTGAAACTGGATCCCTTCCTTACAACTTTTACAAAAATTAATTCGAGATGGATTAAAGACTTACATGTTAGACCTAAAACCATAAAAACCTTAGAAGAAAACCTAGGCAATACCATTCAGGTCATAGGCATGGGCAAGGACTTCATGTCTAAAACACCAAAAGCAATGGCAACAAAAGACAAAATTGACAAATGGAATCTAATTAAACTAAAGAGCTTCTGCACAGCAAAAAAACTACCATCAGAGTGAACAGACAACCTGCAAAATGGGAGAAAATTTTCGCAACCTACTCATCTGACAAAGGGCTAATATCCAGAATCTACAATGAACTCACACAAATTTACAAGAAAAAAACAAACAACCCCATCAAAAAGTGGGCGAAGGATATGAACAGACACTTCTCAAAAGAAGACATTTATGCAGCCAAAAAACACATGAAAAAATGCTCATCATCACTGGCCATCAAAGAAATGCAAATCAAAACCACAATGAGATACCATCTCACACCAGTTAGAATGGCGATCATTAAAAAGTCAGGAAACAACAGGTGCCGGAGAGGATGTGGAGAAATAGGGACACTTTTACACTGTTGGTGTGACTGTAAACTAGTTCAACCATTGTGGAAGTCAGTGTGGTGATTCCTCAGGGATCTAGAACTAGAAATACCATTTGACCCAGCCATCCCATTACTGAGTATATCCCCAAAGGATTATAAATCATGCTGCCATAAAGACACATGCACACGTATGTTTATTGCGGCACTATTCACAATAGCAAAGACTTGGAACAAACCCAAATGTCCAACAACGATAGACTGGATTAAGAAAATGTGGCACATATACACCATGGAATACTATGCAGCCATAAAAAAGGATGAGTTCATGTCCTTTGTAGGGACATGGATGAAACTGGAAATCATCATTCTCAGCAAACTATTGCAAGGACAAAAAACCAAACACCGCATGTTCTCACTCATAGGTGGGAATTGAACAACGAGAACACATGGACACAGGAAAGGGAACATCACACTCTGGGGACTGTTGTGGGGTGGGGGGAGGGGGGAGGGATAGCATTTGGAGATATACCTAATGCTAAATGACGAGTTAATGGGTGCAGCACACCAACATGGCACATGTATACATATGTAACAAACCTGCACATTGTGCACATGTACCCTAAAACTTAAAGTATAATTTTAAAAAAAGCCTTGTTTTATTTAGAAAATCACAGTCAAATTTTGTGCTGAAGGATGAATAGCATTTCCAGAAGTAATGTTTTCAACTTGCAGTTTCTTTTCATATGATTTTGGAGGGAAAAAAATATACATAAATAAGAAACCACACAAAGATCATCTCAGACAATGAGAGGCAAAATATAGGACATTCCTCAGTTTGTTGGATGAGCCTGGGAATGAAAAGAAATAAAGCCAATGACTACCTACTATTGATGATAATCTAATAAAAGGGCAAAAGGAAACATATTTGGGAACTTGGGCCCTGGAAAGAAAAACACAAAAATAAAGCCAGAAAAATATTGGGAAAATAATTTATATTAATAATTCACATATTTATGGGACATTGAACCTAATGATTATATCTCAAATATAATCAGAATCCACAGGGAGTAAAAAGAGGCCTCTGAATTCAAAATACATGAAAAAGTCCATTTGGTATAGTTTTCACCTTCTATTTGAGTGTGAGGGTCTTACATCCTCACTCAAAGCTTATTTAAGCATCTTATAAACAATGTTAACAAGTTTTCTATCAAGTTTTCTCTAACTTGGAGGTTAGCATTTTCCATTGAATATGGTAATGTATAATAAATTGAACAGCCTACTTTACCTCACTTATTGTAACAGACCAAGAACAGAAAAAATGCTTAATTAATATAGAGATATACATAGATTAATAGATATATGCATATATGGTTATATACATACAGAGTGTTGAACCTGAGATTCTATATCACTTGCATGTTCTGAAAGGGTATCACTGAGAATTAAATAATCTAATATTTTAAAGAGTTTGGAATACTATGTGGTTTGTTATTATTCTTGTTTTCATTACTGTTCTTATCACCTGGTAATGAAGAGTTCAACTTCGGTCATTGTGTGGCTGGGCTTACTTTCAGGTTCCATGATTTGCTAAATGTCTGACCTTGGGCAAGTTGCTTAACACCTTAATTCCCAGTTCCCTCCTCTGTAAAATTATAGTCTTCACTTCATTGTTTGACAAAGTTTAAGAGTCATAATGAAAAGTTCTTAGCCCTGTGCCTGTGCCTGTGCCTGGAATTTAAGCAGTATCCAATAAAAGTTGCTGTTCTTGTTGGATCTGTGGTTCTGACGAAGGTATTATAATCCCATTTTACAAATGAGAAGACCAAGGTGAAAGATGTTAGATAACTTGCCCAAATTCATACAGGTATTAACTAAATTAATTTGGTCAAGTGCAGGTCTGTCGGAGGACAGGATTCATGCTTTTTTCACTCTATCAGGCTGCCTTTCATTCATCTTGACTGAATTTTGAAGATGAGAATTCAGCAATCACAGTTCTTAAAGTGTAGAATGCAATCAGTAAATATTTATGGATTGGTCTTAATAGTAGGGCAATACTTAAAAGTCAGCAAGGTATGATTTCCAAAACCCCAAGAAATATCTTTTTCCATAGATGGAATCAAAATTCACCCTTCACTAGTACATTAGTGACTGCCACTCTACAACTGATTATTTCCTTTGTTTCTGTAAAGATATAAGTACCGTATAAAGGATAATTTGTTCTTTAGTGTGTAATGACATTATCTTTCTTGGTTTTTGTTTTGCTTGTCACTGTTGTTATTATTATTGTTTTCCGAAAGCAGATTTTGAGTAGGACGCGTAGGACCAAATAATGAGTACACAATGGAAAGGAGTAATGAATTGCACCTAAAGGCTTTAATATATTCTATAAAACACATAACCTAGTTCCTAATTATTTCCAAAAACCTTCTCATACCACTCACCTCCTCTCATTCGTACCTGGTAGAATATATTACTGTTCCTAGTTAGTCTCTGCTCTCCCTTTAAGAGAACTATTACATATCTGCCCATTGCTATGTGACTTGTAGTGCCCCCTAGGAGAGCAGGATACTTCCCTGCTCTACTCATGATGACCATGGCCACATGCTTGATTAACCAATGGAATATGAGCCAAAGAGCTTCAGCTATTGTGTGTGGCTCAGCTACTTCTTTCTTTTTCTTCTATCACAAGAATGGCATTTTCATTTAGGAACTGCTCTTCCTGGCTTAGTCCTGAAATAGAGACTTGGGGAGAAGCAGCACAACCCAATAGCACATCACCGGCAACAAGAGTGAGATGTGGGCCTTTATTGTAATAATCTACTGACATGGTGGGGCTGTTACTGAACCACAACAGTGAAAGCTGACTAATTCAATATTCCATTCACACTAAGCTATTTTTAATTCCCCAATTGTGTCACACTCCTCCTCAGTTCTAAGCATTTATACTTCTATTTCCTTTAGCTTAGATCATACTCATTCTCCAGTTTTGATTATGTAACTCTTATTCAGCCCTTATGCCTCAGCTTGTACACCATCCTAATCCCCCCATACTGTGTTAAGTGCCCTCCTATATATATGCTCCCATAGCAACCAGACCTTTCCTATCATAACACATACCATGTTGAATTGCAAATACCTGTTTGTTGGCCTGCATCCTTCCTGAGGCTGCTAGCGTCATAAGAGAAGGGACAGCATCTGTTTTGCCTCTATTGTTCCATCACTGCCAAGTCTAGTGCCTGGTTTATAATGAACTCACAGCACAATTTACTGAAAAGTAAATGGATGAACAAACATGTGAAAGAATGAGGGGCTGTATGGTTAAAAGGTTAAACATATTGTCTTTAAACTCCCTGGACTGGAATCCTGGCTATTTTGCCTCCTAGCAGGACTAGCTACATATTTGTGGAGCTCAAAACAAAATGAAAATGTGAAACTCTTGTTCAAAAATAATTAATGGTTTCAATATAAGGACAGCAAGATCATTAAACCAAGTATGACACCCTTCTAAACATGGGATCCTGTGTAGCTGCTTAGGTCAAAATGCTCATGAAGCCAACCCTGATTCCTAGCTGTATAAATTTGAACAAGTGAGCTAACCTTTTTGTGGTTCTGTTTTCCTATGTGTAAAATGTGATTAAAATAGAATTGAAGTTCATGTATATTCAGTAGTCTCTCCTTATCCAAATGGGATATGTTCCAAGACCCCCAGTGGATGCCTGAAACTGAGGATAGTACTGAACTTTATAGATACTATATACACATCCTTTTGTTTTTTTCCTCACAATTTCATAGAGAGAAGATTCATTCTTACCATAGATCTTAGTAATCTCAATATATGATTGTTTTCCTTCCCTTATTAAATCAAGAACTTTCAATTTTTCACTTAAAGGAAGCACTTTAGAGCTTCTCCTTGGCATATCTGAACTGTAAGCATCACTGATCTTGAGCTTTGGGGCCATTATTAAGTAAAATCAGGGTTGCTTGGCACCAGCACTGCAATACCATTACAGTTGATCTGATGACGAACACAACGATTAAGTGATGAACAAACGGGGAGCCTAGACAGTGTGGATATCCCGGACAAGGAAGAATTCACATCCCAGGAGAGATGAAGCAGGACACTTGAGAATTCATCACACTACTCATGATGACAGTCAATTTAAATCTTATGAATTTTTATTTCTAGAATTTTCCATTTATTATTTTCAGACTTTGGTTGACCAACGGTAACTGAAAATGCAGGATGTAAAGCCATGAATAATGCAGGACAAGTGTAAAGCCTTCATAATAATGAATCCTACATATGTACTGTTATTACAGATGGGAGAAACTATGGATGTCAAGGGCAAATTTTTATTTTTCCAAATTTTGCTTCAGGTTTCCTAAAGGCTACAAGACCATCTGGGCCCACCAATCTAGATCAATGTTTCTGAACTGTGGGTGATTTTGCCTCCCAAGGGACATCTGACAGTGTCTGGAGACATCTTTGGTAGTCACAACTGGGGGCATTACTGGCATCTAGTGGATGCTGCTAATATTCTACAGTGCACAGGACAACCCCCACAGCCAAGAATTATTGGTTCAAAAATATCAGTGGCACCAAGGCTGAGAAACCCTTATCTAGATTGATTTCTGGGCTTCCAAGGACAAATCACTGAGTTTTTTAGACTCTCAGTTTCTCTATCTATAAAATATGGCCAATAACAACTGTGCCTACTCACTTTGCAAAGACATTGTAGAGATAAATTTAGAGGGAAAAAGCCTAGCTCTCAGAGGGGAAAGGGTACTATTACAGCCTGAGGTGAAATTATCAAGCTGTGCCGACACTTTCACTCTCAGGAAGCCAAATGTTCTACTTGGAAATGATAATTTCCCTCCACTAAATGAGCATTTTACTTCCCAGAGGGAGTAATTTTATTCACCTTTTGCCATCATTGGATTGGGCCCATTACAGCTGTTGTTCTTCCCTTATTTGAAATTTCATAACACACATAACAACAGAGCCTCTCCCGGTGGAATGGGCAGCCATGCAGCAACAAACCACACACATGTGCCCACATGTAAACAATCTGCTAACCCAACCAGCTTGGGTATTTATTATGTAAGCATCATCCTCATATCCAAATCTGTTTCAATGAGACTATTCAGTACAGAAGAAAAAATAATGTTCCTATGAGCCATTGTTCACATCAGCCACTCTTCCAAATTCCAATATGAGTTACCAGATAAATAGTAAAGCACCATTTTGACTTTCTGTTTATAAAGTGAATGCTTTAGAGACTGATTGGCATGGCAAGAGGTAAGGGGGAGGCGAAGGAACAAGGAAAAGTTCAGACAGGGAAAATAAAGGAGAAATCCTAGGAAACCACAAATGCACTCAGCTGATATTCTCAAATGCCTTAAATGTGTAATTAATCAATAGTTTGTGCATGAAGACTGCACCCCTTGCATGAAATCAGAATGGAACCACATTATAGCAATTAGAAGGAGCTAATGAGCCCCCAGATGTTCAGATCAATTGCTTTCTAACGAAATCTGTGTTCACAAAATAATCCCAGGACAGAAAGTACTAGCTGGGGAAAGATTTACCTAACATGAGTATTGCATCACAGTCTTGCTTTGTTCTCCCCTTTTGTCTGACAGCTGAGGAGCAGAGCTGCCACAGGCTTGCTGTGCAGGGCGTTGAAGGTGAAAGCTGAGAGGGAGATGAGCTGCTTGCTGTGAAGAGAACTACAGAGCATGAATCAACTTATCAAGTTCTATCAGTGCCTGCATGGGGGAACTCATGAGTATGAAAACATCTTTTTATGACTTTCTCTGTGACCAGTAGAGAAGTAGTGAGCAGACAATAGTAGTAGGGATGACAGCAAGCACTATGGAAGATACTGGGTGCCTTGGGGTCAGAATGAAGGCCTGAGCCTTCCACCCTCCAGTGTTGGCACTGCCTCTGTTTGTATGTTACCAGGACAGAGCCCTGGGGTGCAACAGAAGTAGAAGGTCTGTAAGGACCAACACCTCAGCTCTAATTTTCATCACTTTTAGCTATTTTAGTCACTGTACATCTGACTTTCAATTTCCTCCTCTGTAAAATGAGGATAATTATCCTTATATGACAGCAGCAGTCCCCAGTCTTTTTGGCATCAGGGACCAGTTTTGTGGAAGATAATTTTTCCATGGGCCAGTTGTGGGAAGGCAGTTTTAGGATGAAATTGTTCCACCTCAGGTCATCAGGCATTAGTTAGATTCTCATAAGTAGCACGCAACCTAGATCCCTCGCATGCGTAGCTCACAATACGATTTGGGCTCCTATGAGAATCTAATGCTGCCACTGATCTGACAGGAGGCAGAGCTCAGGCCATAATCTCTTCTCACTCACCTGCTCGCTGCCTGCTGTGCAGCCCAGTTCCCCACAAGCCACAGACTAGTTCTAGTTCATGGCTTGGGGGTTGGGAACTTCCATATAACAGAAGAATAAAAAAGAAAAGAAAAGAAAAGTTCGTGAATAGAAAAACTTATAACACAACATATAGTTGTCACTCCGTGCTTATTCGCTTTAGGAAAACATTTTTCCCTACTTAGATCGCCAATCTTCCTATGAAACCTCATTTAAAATTTACATCTTCCCCAAAATTGGCCTTGACTGGTTGTGCCACATCCACAGATCTCTTTTATGTCACATTCCTTGACTTTATAGGCACTCAGTTTTAGCTACTGCCCTTCACTCTTGGTCAACTATCTGTCTGTGAGCGCCCTGCAGTTCCATCATCTCCATGTGTTCCATCTACACCAAAGCAATGCTGACCGTCCTTGCTTGTGACTGGCCTTTACACACCTTAAAATTGTAAACAGGGGGACATGAGTGAATATTGTCAATTGCGTAAACTTTTGCATGACTGAATTACTTGGCTTGGTTCTGGAAAAAAAAAAAAGACTCAAGTGGTTCCTTCTCATCACATGCCTCTGTAATGTGATCTGGTAGAAATCTAGAGCCTGAGGCCGTGTTGGAGTCAGGTCAGAGTGAGGAGAAAGTGAAAAAATTGGAGGGATTCACTCAATTTAGCCTCCCCTCCCCATCTATGTGCAGACATGTTTATGTTCCTAGTCCTTTTCTCTTCTTGTTGTAAATTAATGTCTTAAAACTCCATAGTGACTTTAAGGTACATTACAATGACCACTGATTTAATTACAGTAGAGTCACTAATTAATGGTACTTTATTTACCATAAGCTTAATTTTTGTGCACTTGATATGCAAAATCACATAAATAAATATATAATCCAAAATAATGGGAACATTTGTTATTTTGCCAAACGAGTAAGACTGTACTGCTCCTGTCAAAGTAAGCTAACTACCACATGGCATTCAAAACCTATATGGCTGAACAACATGATATTCAGTCCCTGATTTGTTAGTGTGGCCTTTTTTAACACTAATAAGGACCAGTAAAGAAGGTCTTTCTCAATCTTGCTTTTCATATCTTTTATTTCATATCTTCAGTAATTAGAGTCACTTTTCTTATTTGCTGTAGGAATAATACTTAAACATTCCACCCAACAGTGATCATACCAACAACTCTCAGATGCTGACAACAGAATGTCATTGCTTTTGATAACCGATTATATTCTGTTATTGAACCATAATTTTAAAAAAATGTAAAATAAAAGCAAAAGAAAACAAATTCTCAATTTTACATGCAGGTTATGATCAGCTGTTTTGTTGGAGTCTCACTTTGGATCCTCCCTACGTCTTCCTTCTGTGTTCAGACGCAGAAGTGGATAGAAATGCACCAATAAGCAGCTGCATAATTAGCAGCAATTAACCCGGAGTGAGATTCAACAAAGGCAGCAGAATACTCAATTTTCCCTCTATTCCCAATTATTCAGTCACAATTCTAACTCTATAATTCCAAGAGAGGCTAAAACAGGAACTACCATCAGAACTGACATAAGAGAACAATAATGGAGCAAACATCGATTTGATTTTTGACTTAGGCCGGTTGTTATTTTGAAAATGCTTCATCCACTGCTACTTAAAGTGATGCTTCAGTGACTTTCCTACATCAGTTATCTAATGACAGGATCAAAAGTCAAAGATTGCAGGGTTAGAAGGAAGAGTTTGCTTGTTTGTTTAATTTGTCAACTCCATCATATTGATCATAAATGACCATGTCTTCTGTTACCAATGCTAAGAAATAGACAATCAGTGCCAGGCAGGTCCTGTTGCTATCAGGCAGCACTTAGGGTTCACCTAGCTCCCTAAGAGATAACAGCAGTCTTATGTTGTCCAGCTGCCCCTCCCAGCTTCTTACTCTCACACTCACCATCACAAGAGAGTGCTAGAAAAGCCTGCAGTCCAATCAGCACAGTCCAAGCCAGTTAGCCAGATGGTGAGTTTTGCTGCAGGGATAGCTAATGAACTCATGTGATAGTGAGATCATCCTCCAGCCTCTCAGGAGAGGAGACGGTGCTATTGAATTAGCTTTGCCAACGATCCTCTTTCAGCTTAATCAACATTTACAGAAGGAGGAATTAGATTGTACAGTCTGTAAATGCAGCTAGCCACCTTCCATAGTGAGACATTGCTGCTTCTGATCACCATGGAGAATGGACTTTATTTGTACAGCCAGGTCAGGTCTGAGTGCATCAATGATCATGGTTGATTTTAAACTCTTAGCATGTTTGTTTTGAGAAAGGAAAACAGGTCAGAACCCTAAAATTTAAAACATAAAATCGCTTCTGAAGTGCAGGCTCAGATTAAACAGCCTCAAGAAAAATATTGTAGTTTCCCGGTTAACCTTGAAATTCTTTGTTTTTTAAATCTGTGGGATATTAAAATTTGTTAAATCTGTTGAGTTTGCTCCTCTTCTAAGCAAAGAACATATCCTTTTCAAAGTCTGAGATTGTTTAGCTCAGTTGGTTGGAACACCGTATTTAAAAAGACTTTATGGAGCAACTGTGTTTGTTCTATTCCATGGCCATGAGTTTCATACATGTAGTCTGGGAAATGTACATCCTGGTCATAAGGGGTCTGAATGAAACAGCTCAAACCTGAAGTTTCCTCTGGGAGAGAAAACAAAAAAAGAGACAATGGCAAGTAACTGCTCTGCCACAGGCATCCACTTTGTATGTTGTATCGAATGCTGCATTTTTACCACACTAAATGGATAAGACCATATCAATTTGAGGACTCCAAAAGTTAGATTTTAAATTTTATGAAGTAAATTATGATTTTAAGTATAAATACCTGCAGAAGTAAGCATTTAATAAAGGTATGTTGAGCAAATGAGTGAAAGAATTTATCAGCTCTGTCCAAAATCCTGAGCGAAATATAGAGGAGCATGCTTTATTTAAATGTATCTATCATATAAATATAGAAAAATTGAAGCATATGGAATTAAATCCAGATATCTAAAACTATTTTAAAGGTACTTAGTCTCAAAGAGAAGTATAATATCTTCTCTACACCTGGATTTCTCTCCAAATAAAACAGGGTAATCAACTTTTGTTATCAGACATTTTAAATCTGAAGAAAAATTACATTCTTATTCCCTTTTTTCCACTAGCTCAGCTCCTGGGAAGCAGGAAAGGCAGCATCCTCAGATTATCTGTGGCTCCAGCAAGCATCATTCAGAGCATCATCTCCAGCGCTGTCTTTCCTTCAGCTCTGGCCTACCCTGTTCTCCTACACCTTGGTTAAATGAATGGAGGCAAAGGAACACTAATCTTTGGGCATCAGTTGAAAAACTTACAGAAGTCACTGAAATGAGGATTTCAAAACTTCTAAATCCCAGCAAGCGTGAATTGTATTAAATAACAATCAAAAGCCATCTTACCAAAATGGGAGAGACTTCATTCCTGTAAAATTTGGAGTACTTGAGTCCATCCCAATCTCTGCAGTATATGATTATAAATATTAGTATAATATAAGAAAGCCAACTATGTAAATAGGAAACTAACAAAGAATTCAAAACTAAGAGTAAAACATAGCTGCTCACATCTTAGATAAAAAGTTATCAAAAAATTATAATTAAATCATTAAAATCAAGTAAGAATTATTTTTCTCATGTTAGCATTTTTCTTAAATCAAAAGAAAAAATTCTCAGAAATATGTTGCCTTCTACAACATCTAAATTAGTAAAAATTACAAAATAGTGATTAGTTTAAATTATATGGTTAGGGCCAAATTGTTCACTTCAGGCTTTTATTTCAGATAAAATATATGTACTATACCATTTGACGCATTGTATTAAATAGAAATATTTCTGATACTTTATATATATTCACTACTTAGTCATATTCACTCATTACCTTTCATTATAACTGAAGGTAAATGGAAGAGAGAAGTGTAGTCTCTCACTATCGTCACCTTTGTTATTATAGGTATCATTAATTATCATCATATCACAAAGAATCAATATTTATTGAGCATTTTCTAAGTGCCAAAAATTATGCTTATAAAATTACTATAAATTAGGAATTCTTACTGTAACTGACCAAAGTCATAGAGCTTTCTAGTATAATTGGAATTTAATTCAAATCTACCTTACTCCAAAGTTCATACTTTTGCTAATAAATAAAACATATAACATACTTTGGAATGCAAAATTCATCTTTGTAAAGTCACTTATTTGGAGAAAAATATATTAGTTTTATAAAATAGTAATACAATAAAACTATTCAATGAGAATATACAGACAGTCCCCAGCTTATGATGGTTTAACTTAGTGATTTTTCAGCTTTACAATGATGTGAAAGTGATACATGCTCAGTAGAAACCATACTTTGAGCATTCATACAGCCATTCAGTTTTTCACTTTCACTGCAGTAGTCAATAAATTACATGTGATATACAACACCTTATTGTAAAATAGACTTGTGTTAGGATTTCTCCATAAAAGTTAATAATATCAGGATAGTTTTTGCAAGTGATCCCTGTACTTAAAGATACATAAAATAACATATTTGGATCTCCTAGGGGTCAGTGGTAGACCTGCTAAGTTACTACTTTTCTTGGCTAGCCCAACCCTGGATTTGCCACGTAGGGGAAGGAAAGAAAAAAGGAAAAGAAAAGGAAAGGAAAGCAAAGCAAAGAAAAGAAAAGAAAGAGAGAGAGAGAGAAAGGAAGAAAAGAAAGAAAGAAAGAGAAAGAAAGAAAGAAAAGAGAGGAAGAGAGGGAGGGAGGGAGGAAGGAAGGGAGAAGGAGAGAAAGAGAGAAAGAAAAGAAGAAAGAAGAGAGAAAGAAAAGCAGACAGAAAGAGAGAAATAAAGAAAGAAAGAAAAGAAAAGAAAAAGTATAAAGATCTTAGAAACCAAGGATCCTGTGATGATAAAAGATTGTTGTGACGTGGTGTGGAGAGGAAAGTAAAGTCTAGGGCAGATGGGGGCTGGATGCCACAGATGAGAGATACAATGGAAGAACAACAAACTGAACAATCTAAGCTGGGACCAAAGTAAATATAAGTGTAACGCAAATATGAAAAATGTAAAATAAGAATAAACATAATTACAAGCTTTACGGAAGAATAAGGTTAACCTGAAACAGCACAAAGCAGTTATAAGAATAAAACAAAGTGGAATTACACTTAGGAAAAATTTACCTGTGAGGCAAGGAGAAAATGGCATGAAGTAATCATGATTAGATGGTAGACCTAAATATACTCTGTTATATAGATTTGATTTTGACATAATATATATAACCATGAAGAAACTAAATTTAAAAAAGCAATTCAAATGTTTAAAGCAAAATTAAATGAATGTAAATGTATATCCAGTTTGTAGCATAATCACACTGAGAAGAACCCTTTCTAATGACTCTAATACAAAGAAATTTGATTATACATCTTTGGGGCAACATATCATAAGGACAAAAAACCTGAAAATAAATTAATTAAATAAACTGTTTTTAGTAATCATACTGTAAGTGGTAATATTGTTATTCAATATATGACTATTACAAAAGTATTTCAGAATAAAGAAGATCAGAAATTGTATGAGTCTAGAGATACTGGCATTTGGAGCAAAGGAAAGGAGAAATTGATATCAATGTATTTCCTTTAAATTTATGTTAAAATCTGTAGTCCTGAATTTGAGTTGGAAACATGAAAATGAATTCATAAAATATTTGATACTGAAATAGAATGTATCTTCTAGCTATTATTAATACAAAACCAGTAGCAAGACACTCCCCTAGTGCCCATCTTGTGGTCTCTAAATACCAGTTTTCACTAAAAGAAACTGCAGCCTCTTAAAGGAATGTGTAATTTGAGGTCTAGACTATGAAATGTATAAAAAGAAACTGAAAAATTCTGTCTTATTAATCACCAAACAAGAAAGTTACCAAAAACTTCTGAGAGTGAATCAAAAGCACTTAGGAGTAAACTAAAGAGGCTCCTACTGGCCAAAGATGGAGCAAAATGAACATCAAGAAGAATAATGATTACAATGGACTTAAAGATATCAAATTTATATAAATCCATTTGTATGCAACGATACTTAGAACAAAGAACAGCAAAATTAAAACAACCTCATTGGTCACCTTTGGAGGATGCCAGGTGTTGAAATTATTACTTAGGAAACTAGTAAACAAACGGAAAGAATCAAGCAACTATCTTTCCTTTGCTATATGAATTAACTTTAGATTAAGCAAGGAGTTGGTGAAAGTTTCTCTTCGTAAACTGTGTTGGTTTCCTAAGGTTGCTGTAAAAACTATGACAAACTGGGGGGTACCTTAAAACAACAGAAACTTATTTTCTCAAAGTTCTGAAAGCCAGAGCCCAAAATCAAAGTGTTAGTCATACCCCCTCCAGAGCCTCCAGAGGAGGATTCTTGTCTCTTCCAGCTTCTGGTGGCTGCAGGACTTCCTTGGCATGTAGCAGTAGAACTTCAGGCTCTCCCTCCCTCTGTCTTCACATGGCCATCTTTCTCTTGTTTCTGTTTGTGCCCAAATTTCTTCTCTCTTACAAGAATAATAGTCATATCAGATAAACTCCCCCCTCCCATGAATTTATCCTAACTTGATTACATCTGGAAATGCAGATGGGAATAGCAGAAAGGCTGTTTCCAGACAAGGTCACATTCACAAGTATGTGGGCTAGAACTTCAACATATCTTTTGGAAGACACATAACATAGAGAATTCCAGCTATTAATGAGAATGAATAGAATAAAATATCATTTTTCAACTCCTTGTAAAATAATGAACCTATGCAAGGATGATCAATGACTAATAACATCAAAAAAGCAGCTATTTTGGACCCTCTGAGAAAAGTATACAATAACCATCTATTGAGAAGTTTTATCAAAAATTCTACCATAAGTCTGTTCAAGCCTCTAGCACTTAACTACTAATTTACAGCAAATACAGCCATCATAGGAACAATTGTAAAGAACACCATAGGGATGCAATCAACAACAAAATTCAGACTGCAGGAAACTATAAAAAACAAATAACTTATTTCTCCACTAAATACATTAAAAGGGAGACAGAGAGAGAGAGAATGAGAGAGAGGCAGATCTACAGATTTAAATAGATCTAAAAGAAAACTCAAGAAATTACAATATACGCTCCATGTTTTATTTCAAAACTGATTTCACCAAATAAACTGTAAAAAATCATTTTAAAGATGATAAGATGTAAATATTAGTTTTAAGTACTGATTGAATAGTACATAATGTTAAGGAATTAGCACTAATTTTCAGAAAACCCTGGTATTATTATTATGCTTAGAAATAAAAAGAATTTAGCCTCTAGAGACACTTGCTGAAATACTTATAGATGAAGTGTTACAAGGTTTCACTTTGCTTCAAAATAATTTAAAGGAGGGGAGAAAACAAGGTTGAAAGTAAAACAAAATTGGCCATGAATTGTTAAATGTTTAAACCAGTAATGGATACATGACACTTCATTTT
The DNA here is from genome assembly GCF_029289425.2 of Pan paniscus. Classification (NCBI taxonomy): domain Eukaryota; kingdom Metazoa; phylum Chordata; class Mammalia; order Primates; family Hominidae; genus Pan; species Pan paniscus. The sequence continues at coordinate 62,775,131 of NC_073252.2, read as the reverse complement.
CTTATTCTTTAACATTTTTATGTTTCAAATTTCTGCAAAATAAAATGTTTTATACATATATAAAACAAATAAACTATAAATTTAATAATGAAGTAAAAACCTAAATGTTCACATCAGAGAACAAATTAATGGCTGGAATATGAGATAGAGGATTCTTCAGAAGACACTGGGAAGAAATGAAGAGATAAATAGACCGGGCACAGGGGCTCATGCCTGTAATCCCAGCACTTTGGAAGACCAAGGCGGTGGATCAGTTGCCCTGCCAACACAGCGAAACTCCATGTTGTGGTGGTGCATGCCTGTAATCCTAGCCACTCAGGAGGCTGAGGCATGAGAATCACTAGAGCCCAGGAGGTGAAGGTTGCAGTGAGCCAAAATTGCACCACTGCACTCCCGCCTGGGCAACAGAGGAAAACTCTGTCTAAAAAGAAAAACAAAAAAAGAAAAAAGAAAGAAATGAAGAGATAAATATATTGAAGATAGATATGAAAAGAGTTTCAACGTTTATGTCATATGAGTCCCAGGAAAAAAGAAAAAAAAATTCCTGAAAGGCAGAATATATTTGGATACATAATAACCAAGAATTAGAGAAAGACATGAAACATTAAAAGGAGTCATAGAATTTTCTTTTAGGAGAGATTTTTCTAAAAATGTAACCAACCACAACAAAAACATCCATACCTGGACAGAATGTAACAGTACCAAAATGAAAGAAAAACTTTAAAAGTGTTTGGAGAGAAAAAGATCACCCCTAAAAGGTAATTATTGGATCATTATATTCTTCATCAGTAACATTAGATATAAGACAAGAGTTTGGTAACATTTTAAAGTTTTGAAAGAAAATGAATTTCTATATAATATTTTATATTCCAGTTAAACTATTATTTAAATATTTGTCTTTATAAGTGTGAGTTTTCTAGAAAACAGAATCATACGATATGAAGTTTTTAGTGACTTTTTTCACTTAGCACATTTTCAAACTCCATCCATGGTTTGGTGAAAGTTCAGTACTTTATCCCTTGTAATGGCCAAATACTATTCCAGTATATGAACATACCACATTTTGTTTGTATATTCATTGGCTGATGAAGATTTGAGTTGTCTCCACATTTTTGTTACCATGAATAATGCTGTTATGGACATTAATTTTCAAGTTTTTGTGTGAACATGTTTTCATTTTGTTTGGATATATACCACAGAGTACAACTGCTGGGTGAAATAACAACTCTGTTCAATTTTTGAGAAATTAAGAAATGGTTTTCCAAAGTAGCTACACCATTTTACATTCCCACCAGAGAGTTTGAAAGTTCCAATTCTTTCACATCCCAACACTCTTTATTATTCTGTCCTTTTGATTAGAGGCATCCTAGTGGGTTTAAGTGGTATTTCACTATGTTTTTTTCTTCATTTCCCTGATGGCTAATGATATTGAGCATCTTTTTATGTAATTATCGACCATTTGTGTATCTTCTTTGGAGAAATTTCTATTCAGAAGTTTTCTCCACTTTTTGTGTCATTTGTCTTTTTGTTATTGAGTTTTATAAGACTTAAAAAAAGCAAGTACTTAGAGACCTACAAAGAGTCTTAGACTCCCACACAATAATAGTGGGAGACTTTAACACCCCACTGTCAATATGTGACAAATCAACAAGACAGAAAATTAACATGGATATTCAGGACTTGAACTCAGCTCTGGACCAAGTGAACCTAATAGATATCTACAGAACTCTTTACCCTAAAATAGCAGCATATGCATTCTCAGCACCACATCGTACTTATTCTAAAACTGACCACCTAATTGAAAGTAAAACACTCCTCAGCAAATGCAAAAGAACAGAAATCATAACAAACAGTCTCTCAGGCCACAGTGTAATCAAAGTAGAAATCAGGATGAGAATCTCACTCAAAACCGCACAACTACATGGAAACTGAATAACCTGCTCCTGAATGACTACTGGGTAAATAATGACATTAAGACAAAAATAAATAAGTTCTTTAAAACCAATGAGAAAAAAGAGACAATGTAACAGAATCTCTGAGACACTACTACAGCAGTGTTGAGAGGAAAATTTATAGCAATAATGCCCACATAAGAAAGTGGGAAAGATCTAAAATCAAAACCCTAACATCACAAAAGAACTAGAGAAGCAAAAGCAAACAAATTCAACAGCTAGCAGAAGACAAGAAATAACTAAGATCAGAGCAGAATTGAAGGAGATAGAGACACAAAAAACCCTTCAAAAAAAGGAATGAATCCAGGAGGTGTTTTTTTTTTTTGAAAAGATTAACAAAATACACAGAACGCCAGCCTGACTATTAAAGAAAAGAAAGAAGAATCAAATAGACACAATAAAAAATGATAAAGGGGATATCACCACTGATTCTGCAGAAATACAAACTACTATCAGAGAATACTATAAACATCTCTATGCAAATAAACTAGAAAACTTAGAAAAAAATTGATAAATTCCTGGATACATACACCCTCCCAAGACTAAACCAGGAAGAAGTTGAATCCCTGAATAGACCAATAACAAGTTCTGAAATTGAGGCAGTAATTAATGGCCTACCAACCAAAAAAAGCCCAGGACCAGTTGGATTCACAGCCGAATTCTACCAGAGGTACAAAGAATAGCTGGTACCATTCCTTCTAAAACTATTCCAAACAATAGAAAAAGAGGGAATCCTCCCTCACTCGTTTTATGAGGCTAGCATCATCCTGATACCAAAGCCTGGTAAAGACACAACAAAAAAACCAGAATTTTAGGACAATATCCCTGATGAACATTGATGCAAAAATCCTCAATAAAATACTAGCAAACCGAATCCAGCATCATATCAAAAAGCTTATCCACCACGATCAAGTCAGCATCATCCCTGGGATGCAAGGCTGGTTCAACATACACAAATCAATAAACACAATCCATAACATAAACAGAACCAAAGACAAAAACCACATGATTATCTCAATAGATGCAGAAAAGGCCTTCGATAAAATTCAACAGTGCTTCATGCTAAAAACTCTCAATAAACTAGGTATTGATGGAACGTATCTTAAAATAATAAGAGCTATTTATGACAAACCCACAGACAATATCATACTGAATAGGCAAAAATTGGAAGTATTCCCTTTGAAAACCAGCACAAGACAAGGATGCCCTCTCTCACTACTCCTATTCAACATAGTGTTGGAAGTTCTGAGTAGGGCAATCACGTAAGAGAAAGAAATAAAGGGTATTCAATTAGGAAGAGAGGAAGTCAAATTGTCTCTGTTTGCAGATGGTGTGATTGTATATTTAGAAAACCCCATCGTCTCAGCCCAAAATCTCCTTAAGCTGATAAGCAATTTCAGCAAAGTCTCAGGATACAAAATAAATGTGCAAAAATCACAAGCATTCCTATACACCAATAATAGACATACAGAGAGCCAAATCATGAGTGAACTCCCATTCACAATTACTACAAAGAGAATAAAATACCTAGGAATCCAACTTACAAGGGAAGTGAAGGACTTCTTCAAGGAGATCTACAAACCACTGCTTAATGAAATAAAAGAGGACACAAACAAATGGAAGAATATTCCATGCTCATGGATAGGAAGAATCAATATCGTGAAAATGGCCAAACTTCCCAAGGTAATTTATAGATTCAATGCTATCCCCATCAAGCTACCACTGACTTTCGTCACAGAACTGGAAAAAAACTACTTTGAAATTCATATGGAACCAAAAAAGAGCTGCATTGCCAAGACAATCCTAAGCAAAAAGAACAAAGCTGGAGGCATCATGCTACCTGACTTCAAACAATACTACAAGGCTACAGTAACTAAAACAGAGATATTGACCAGTGGAACAGAACAGAGGCCTCAGAAGCAACACCACACATCTACAACCATCTGATCTTTGACAAACCTGACAAAAACAAGCAATGGGGAAAGGATTTCCTATTTAATAAATGGTTTTGGGAAAACTGCCTAGCCATATGCAGACAAATGAAACTGGACCCCTCCCTTACACCTTATACAAAAATTAACTCAGGAAGGATTAAAGATTTAAACGTAAGACCTAAAACCATAAAAACTCTAGAAGAAAACCTAGAAAATACCATTCAGGACATAGGCATGGGCAAAGACTTCATGACTAAAACACAAAAAGCAATGGCAACAAAAGCCAAAATTGACAAATGGGATCTAATTAAACTAAAGAGCTTCTGCACAGGCAGCAAAGAGGCAACCTACAGAATGGAAGAAAAATTTTGCAATATACCCATCTGACAAAGAGCTAATATCCAGAATCTACAAAGAAGTTAAACAAATCTAAAAGAAAAAAAACAAATAACCCCATCAAAAAGTGGGCTAAGGATATGAACAGACACTTCTCAAAAGAAGACACTTACGCGGACAACAAACATATGAAAAAAAGCTCATCATCACTGATCATTAGGGAAATCAAAACCACAATGAGATACCATCTCACACCAGTTAGAATGACGATCATTAAAAAGTCAGGAAACAACAGATGCTAGAGAGGATGTGGAGGAATAGGAACCCTTTTATACTGTTGGTGGGGGGTGTAAATTAGTTCGACCATTGTGGAAGACAGTGTGGTGATTCCTCAAGGATCTAGAACTAGAAATACCATTTGACTCAGCAATCCCATTACTGGGTATATACCCAAAGGATTTTAAATCATTCTACTATAAAGACACATACATGCACACGTATGTTTACTGCAGCACTATTCACAATAGCAAAGACTTGGAACCAACCCAAATGCCCACCAATGATAGACTGGATAAAGAAAATGTGGCACATATACACCATGGAATACTATTCAGCCATAAAAAAGAATGAGTTTATGTCCTTTGCCGGGACATGAATGAAGCTGGAAACCATCATTTTCAACAAACTAACACAAGAATAGATAACCAAACACCAGACATTCTCACTCATAAGTGGGAGTTGAACGATGAGAACATATGGGCACAGGGAGGGGAACATCACACTCCAGGGCCTGTCAGGGGGTGGGGGGAAAAGGGAGGGATAGCATTAGGAGAAATACCTAATGTAGATGACGGGTTGATGGGTGCAGCAAACTGCCATGGCACGTGTATACCTATGTAACAAACCTGCATGTTCTGTACATGTATCCCAGAACTAAAAGTATAATAAAAAAAAGTTTAAAAAAAAAGGTGAGGTCTTGTTTCTGTGTTCTAAATTCTATTTCACTATTTGTCTATCCTTATGCTACTACCAACATTGTGTTGATTACTGCTACTCTGTAGTAAGTTTTGAAATTGACAAATGTGAATACTTCAACTTCATTCATATTTTTTAAGATCATTTTGTCTATCTGAGACTCTTGAGTTTTCAAATGAATTTTAAGGTCAGCTTATCGGTTTCTACAAAAAGAAGGTTGTCCAATCTGTTCCTCCTTCTTGGCAACTGTATCATATATCAGATTTTCATATACACATGAAATGTTAAGTTATAGCTCACTTGTAAATTTAAGAGAAGATGGAAATATTTGCAAGGTAATAATAGTTTGCTCACGTTTGATAATTTTACCTTAAGGTCCCCATTTCTATAAAAACTTTATGACAATGTTTAAGTATGAATGTGATTTGGAGGACACAAAAAATTCAGGGTAAAATGAAGGACAATGATACCTGAAATTCCTGAGATAATATTGTCAAAAGAGTATTTCCAATTCATTTATTTCTTTATTCCAAAGTTTTTGTTAAGAAAAACTATGTATAAAATCCCTCAAGGTGTGATATCTTTAAAAAGTTCTTGAACTAGATAAAAGAGATATCTCATATTGGAACATCTAAGCCCTAACTCTACCACAGCAGGAGAAGATCTATTCTTGCATTTAGTAAGCATTTGAGTATATTCTGTGTGTCGTGATGGGGACACAAAGTGGTTCTCCCTGAGTTCACAGTCTATTGTGGAGACAATTATGATTCAGAATGGTAAGTGCCAGGATAGCAGCAGGCATAGATATCTTTAAAAACGCCAAGGAGAGCATCTAATGAAACCTGTCATTAATGGTTAAACTGCAGAAGGAAGAATAGTTAAAACTGTGAAGAAGTAAGAAAGGTGTTTCAGTTAGAAGAATTTTTTTTTAACTTTAAAGTTCAGGGATACAATGGTTTCTTACATAGGTAAACTGGTTTCATGGGGGTTTGATGTACACATTATTTTATCACCTGGATATTAAACCTAGTACTCTTTAGTTATTTTTCCTGATCCTCTCCCTCTTCCCACCCTCTACCCTTCAAAAGGCCTCAATGTGTGTTGTTCCTTTCTATGCATCCATGTGTTCTCATCATTTAGCTCATAGGTGAAAATATGTGGTATCTGGTTTTCTGTTCCTGTGTTAGTTTGCTAAGGATAATGGCCTCCAGCTCCATCCATGTCCCTGCAAAGGACTGGATCTCATTCTTCTTAATGGCTGCATAGTATTCCATCACGTATACATACCACAATTTCTTTATCTAGTCTATCATTGATGGGCATTTAGGTTGATTCCAGTCTTTGCTATTGTGAACCGAAAGAAGACATACATGTGGCCAAAAATCATGTGAAAAAAAGCTCACCATCACTGATCATTAGAGAAATGCAAATGACAATCACAATGAGGTACCATCTAACACTAGTCAGAATGGCTATTATGAAAAAGTCAAGATAATAGATGCTGCTGAGGTTGTGGAGAAAAAGGAATGGTTATACACTGTTGGTGGGAATGTAATTGAGTTTGACCATTGTGGAAGACAATGTGGTGATTCCTCAAAGACCTAAAGACAGAAATACCATTTGACCTAGCAATTCTACTACTGGGTATATACCCAAAGGAATATAAATCATTCTATTATAAAATCAGAAGAAAGTTTAAGTGCAGAGGTGTGGAAATGAGAGACAGCACGGAATATTCAGAGAAGAGAAAGTAGCTAGACCGAGAAGTGAGTGCGACATGTTCAACTTTATTATTATACAAACATCTATTTTCCGTTTAGAAGTTAGTATGGTTGAAAACAATTATTTTCACTGGAGATAATGCAACTGTAGAGCTGTTTAACTTCTAATGTGTACCTCAGACCCCTAACTACCAAAGAAATAAAGACATAGCAAAGTGGGACCTGAGGCTGATAGGACACACACTAAGCACATCTGCCCTCCGCTCCAACTTTTCATACATCACTAAATTGTTCCTTGGAGTAATTTGAGAACCAGGAATTAAATAACAAAGCCCTAATTTGAGGGGATTTAGCTCTAAATCATACTGGAATTGTAGTAGCAAGATGGTAGAAAAAAGGAAGGAAACTATAAATGAATAGGGCCAACATAAAACGATAGACATGCATATAAGAATGGATTTCAGAGGTGGTCAAATTTAGATCCTCTGAATTGGATGGTAAACTTGAGTTCAACAGTAGCAGAAATCTATAATACAGATTTTCAAGAAATGGCAATATTCAGGCAGGTAATTCTTATGGGTATCTGGTTTAAGAATCTGAAGATAGTGATAATAAGACCCAGCCTCCATGGAAAAGGAAGAAATAGTGGCAAGGAATATCTACACAGTGTCAGAGCCCTAACCTAGAGGAATGTAGTTTCATCAGAAAAACTGAAAAGAAAATAAAGAAATCAATCCAGAAATGTAGTCATACGAATTGGGAAGACACAATGGGGTGTTTTAAAGCCTGAATCTCAGGGATCACAGGGACCTGGGATAAACTCCTAACATTATGATGCCAGGCTTAGGACAGCATAATGAATAAGAGTCCTTGCTTGTAGCTGGCCATGGGGTTCTGAAAGTACTGACTGCGGAGAGCTGACTCCAGAATTGGTATCAGTAAGTCTGCAGGACAACAATATCAGAGACTTCAAGGGCTAGGGAGGGCCAGGCTGGATAGCAAGGTAAAAACATATCAATCATATTCCAGAGAAATAATTGGCTATTCAGATATTTATTCTACCTGAATAACTATATAATATAAAGTTAAAATGTGCATAGTTAAGCCCCATTTGTTTCTAAATATTTATGGCAAAAGTCAACCAATAGCAAGATGGTACACTGAACTTTGACTGTTGGTCTAGACATTTTGGCACCATAGTAACGTAACCACTGAGCACATGCTGCAGAACTGTAACTCTACCATACATATGTGTCACTCCCATATATTTTGCAAATGCCTCCCCCAAAGATGAAATACAGCCTATTTAGGAAGGAATAAATAGCCTTATCCTCTACAAATGGAAATTCACTTTCAATTATTTTAAAATGCCTTTGTTCTACAACATTTTAAGATGATAAAAACCACCCATCAGAAAAGTTCTTTTTGAATACTTCCACAGGCTGCTGTTTATTGAGTGAGAAAAGGGAAGCATAGGAGTACAACTACATTCACTTCTAGAGAGAATTCTGAGGGCTTTGAGAATTTACTAAGTTAGTTACTTCATTGAAAATCAGGGAAACTATCTCTATCTTATCTTTGCAATAAAGAGGCTTATTAATATTATTAAAATAGGAATCATGGAAAACATTTGGGGAATGAGATAGGAAGACTACTATCTGCTTTCTTTTAAAAGGGGTTTTGATGAGAACATAAATACAGATTTAGAGAACTATTAAAACTCCAGCTACAAAGGAAATGAAAAACTTGAATTGCCTGTATTCTTGTCATCTCCACAGCTATCCATCTCATAATAGCCTTATTGCAACTAGACATGGGGTGATGAATGCAGAAATGTCAGACAAAAAGAAATGTGTAAAGATAAAAGGCTATAGGGTGGGGGAAAAAAACCCATACAACAAAGAAGTGACTGCATGTTGCTTTTGTTATCATTTTGTTTCCAAAAGCTGCCCAGGTGGCAGCTAAGCAAGAATTCCATAAAGATAGACGCAATCCACAAAAAGCCCCTGATGTTTCTGAAAAAAAAATTATAATATATAAAAAGATGGACAAACCTAACACTAAAGGTTTCTCTCTCTCTCTCTCTCTCTCTTTCTCTGCCTATCTGTCTCTCTCTTTCTCTCTCTCACTGTCTCTCATCTTTCTCTAAAGTTAAGGCTTAAACTCATATGAACATGTTTTATTTAAGGACCTCAAAGCATTGTACCCACAATTAATTATTCGACCATTTCCTATTATCAGTCGAAGACCAGAAGCCTTGAGAGTCAGGTTCAGCAGGAGCCTTCAAGTCCTATTATGCAGAAATAGAGGGTAAGTTACTGACTTGAGTGCCACAAGCATCAATAAGAGAGCCATTGTTGCTTCCCTCTGTTTTAACCATTCTCACTTCCCAAAAAATTGCTTATTGTAATCTGCCAGAGATAAGAAAACCACATCAGACAGTGTCTTCTCTTTATTGAGTCGTTAATTGTACACCTCAGAGATGCATCATCTCTTTCTCTAAAGAATACATTTTAGTTAAACCAAATTACATATAGAATTACCTCACTGTTTAAAAAAAAAAAAAAAAAAAAAAAAAAAAAAAAAACCTCCTAAATACCATCATCAAGTTTTTTTAAGTACTCTGACTCTTCCAAATTCCCATTCAGTCATGGTACAAATATTTAGGTGGACTTTATTCTCTAACTTTACTCCTCTTTATTACACATAAAAATTACCTTATATAATAAAAATAAGAATATTCCATTATTTTCCCAAGTGGCACCATCGATACTATAAAAGAGAAGACTTTCTTAGGAAAAATGTATTCACCTGTGATAACGTTAGAAAGTCTTTCCCGAGAGCCCAAGTAACATTAGCTGAACTGACATTCACTAGTAGGGGGATGCATCTCTGCACAACAGAAAAAGAAGCACCTAGAGAACATACAGAACTGAAACAATGAGAAATGGAAAGGTAAAGAGAAGGAGGAAAAAACAGGCCAGTGATATCGGTGTGTGAATTATTAACTGTTACTCACTCCTATAAGCCTAACCCACAAAATAACTTCACCAAAGTCAATTAAGTTGTCTGCTCCAGGACACAAATTAAGACACTTGACTCAGGTCCCCTCACTCAAACAAAACCCTCAAGATACCAGAACCAGAAAGTATGTAGGGGATGGTGTAGGGGAATGAGATAGAATAAAAATGAAAGTAAGCTGAGATTGTTGTCTTATATTGATAGCAAAGGTCAGTACAACTAGGGGTCTTAATTAGTTAATGACAACAAGTAGATGAATAAAAATAAAATACATTCTTTCCAACCAAAGTGCCAAAAAAAATAAAATTTGAACAAAGAAAATTTTATCTCCAATCAAAAGTGAGAAAGGAAGAAAGAAGCATGGTATTTGTACAAAATAAAGTGTTAGTAATAAGTCTTGATTTACATTAATTACAACAAAAGAATTAAACTCAACGTTTATGAGACATAAACTCTTAAAATGAATTTTTCCCAAGTAAATCCAACAATGTGTTGCACTAGAGGCACCAAAAAAGATAAAGGCACAGAAAAACTACAGAAAATAAAGGGATTAAAAATATATATTAAACAATATGTACTAGACATAATATAATTTAAGATGAAAAATCCCCTAAAGGATAAAGATGCAAATTTTACACTGGGCAAAAAATCCAACATACTAATAAAATATAATAATCATTAATATATACTCCCAATAATAAAATCTCATAATATATAAAGCAAAAACTACAATAATTACTAGAAAAAAATAACATTTAGTTTCAGTACAGATTGTAATGTATCCATCTAAAACTGGTAAATAAAACAATGAAAAAAGAACATAGAAGACAGGAATAATATTCTCAATAAATTTGAAATAATGGACATTTTGAAAAATGTATATCCAGGAAACAGAGAATATACATTATTTTTGAAACAAGAATATATTTAATAACCCATCATAAATTAGGTTAAAAAGGCAGTCTTGAATAAATTTCAAAGAATTATTTATTTTTGAACACATGTCATGTTTTCTGATAACAATATAAGAAAATAAAAATGAAGAGTAATAATATCCCATATAACTGAAAATAACCTTATGTCCAAAAATCAGTGGGTTGAATAGCAAATAGCTCAAATTATGAAATACAGTTACAAGATTATGAAAGCACTGCACATCATAATTTGAGAAACAAAGTGATGATATACGTAAAGTCTAATTTACAAATAGAAAAAAACAGGAAATAAGGATTACTAAAAAAATTAAGCATTCAACTCAAAAAATAAAAATAAGCAAGAGAATATTTTTTAAACTAAGAAAGAAGGAGTAATAAAACCTAGAAATCAACAAAATAGAAAAAAAGGAAGAGAAAGGATTGACAAAACTACGCTATTTTAAAAGACTAATATGGCAATTCATGGGAAACATTCATCAGGCAAAAATAAAAAAATGAATAAATAAGCAAAATTCTGAATGAAAAAGAAACATATCACTGTTTACAGAGCAGATTTTTAAAAATTATAAATGAATCTTTTTAGTGACAACATGGGCCAATAAGAAATAGAAAACTGGAATAGATCAATAACCATTAAAAATCATAAGATTATAGAAGAAAACTCCTCTTCAAAAAAAGTAATCACCCAGATAAATTTTTCAGGCAGAGTTCACCAACCATTCAAAGAACACGTAATAACCTACAGCTTCTATGGTGCCCACCGGACTTATGCAATGTGACGATTATAATTGGAAAATTTTAAAATAAATATGGAAGAAAAAATCCTAAAAATAACTATGATAATCCTGGAAGAGAAGAGAAAATAATGAAGACTAATTCTATCAGCTATTAAGCTATTTTATAAGGCTACAGTAATTAAGATAGTACTGTAATAATAGAAAATGAAGCCAGATCAATGTATATCCACCTTATACCAATCTTTCTGACAAATATAATAATTTAGACAATAAGAAATATTGGAAAGGGTTATAGGTTTATGTATTAGTGAAGTGATTTTAGGGTACAAATTGATAGAACCTGGTAAAACTGAGTATATGCATAGCCTATGCTCTGTTCCACTTTTGGTTTTAAACTCTCAGAGAAACTTTCATACCTGAATACAAAGAGGAAAGTATAAACATGCTCATTCTAGTCTTGTTTGTAATAGCAAAAACTTGGAAGCATCTATAAATATCCATCTAGGTAAAAAGATAAATTAAATGCTATATGAGGTATTATTTAAGGCTAAAATTATATATATATATCAAATGTAGATAGGTCTTAGAAAAAGTTTTGTGAAGTCAAAAATAGAATGAGAGGCACATCAAAATATAACAGTATAGATACTTTAAGTAAATATAAAACATATATATAGTGTATACATCACAAATACAAAATATATAATATACATTATTTTACATTTTATAATGTGTATTTATATAAAAAGAAAGACATAGAAAGTACATACATACAGAACGAATGCTTGTTTGAGTGATGTTTTGGCACTGAAAATCAATTAAAGAGCTAGATTCACATTGGAATGATACACTGCAGAACATAGAAAAAAAATAAGAGGAAGAAACTAACAAGCAGAGAGCGCCAGCATATCTCAGTCTTTCATCAACCTCCCTGTACAAAAAATAAACAAAAATATTGATGGAAGCTTTGGATTTCCATAGATCATGAAATTAGAGAATTCAAGTCGCCACTATCATCTAGATAATACAAGGCTGTAGCAGGTCCCAACTGACATCTCACTTAGATTTATAACAATGAAACTTTTATTGAGGGCAAAACCATGTCTTAATTTAGTTAAGCTCAACAACTCACAATATGTTTCTTATGCATGCGATATTGTGCTAGAAGCTGCTTTGGCTTATGAGATGATTGGAAGGGCAGAAAAGATGTCTTTTAATCACATTTATAGAATATCCAAAATAGCGTCACACATTCAAAGTACTCATCAGGCTCACAGAAGCTAAATGGCGTGCCCAATATCATGTAGTTAATAAATGGACTAAAAATGAGAAGCTGAGATACTGAAAGTTCTGAGTAATTTAGATAAATGCTAAAAATAAATCTGAAGAATAAATTCACAGCAATATTTTATTTAAACAACAAAAAAGAATAACCAATATTAAATATAGGAGTAGACATACTTGAATGATATGAAAAAAATGGGAATATCATATTGTGTGGGAACCAAGGATAGAAGTAGCCCACTGTAGAAGTAAAAAGAGAGTACAAATTATGATAATAACATGTTATCTATGCTACATTTCTTGTTTTTTATTGTTACTTTCCCTCTAATGCAAATGGTTTGACCTCAATGAGATGCCTCTCTCATACTGAACCTATTGTCACTAGGTGGTCTTCCAGCACAAAGCCTGAACTGGCAGTCTTATCTAAATCAGACACCACCACAGTTCTCTTGTATCATGATCCACAGCTTTTGAGGTCATTGTGATGACTTCATTTAGGCAGTAATCGTTACATTGTCAGTGACAGCAATATAATAGTCCCATCCTTATCCACAGGCAATACATTGTAAGACCACCGGTGGATGCCTGAAACCACAGATACTACCAAACCCTCTATATACTATGTTTTTTCTCATATATACATAACCTCTAATAAAGTTTAATTTATAAATTAGGCACAGTACAACATTAACAACAACTGAAGATAAAATATAACAATTATAACAATATGCCAGCATCACTGCTCTTGAGATTGAAAACATTATTAAATAAAATAAGGATTGTTTTAACAGAAGCACTGTAATACCACAACAGTTGACTGATAACCAAGAGGGCTACTAAGTGATGAATGAGCAGATAGTGGGTACAGTGTGAATGCACTCGACAAAGGACATAATTCACGTCCCAGGTAGGACAAAGCAGGATAGCACAAGACTTCATCACACCTCTCACAGTGGCCCACAATCTAAAATTTATGAATTGTTTGTCTCTGGAATTTTTCATGTAATACTTTTAGACATGGTTGAGTGAGGATAACTGAAACCACAAAAAGCAAAACAATGGATAAAGGAGGACAGCTGTAATTGCTCAATCAATCATCTAATTGTTAAATGATACAAAATCGGGATGATTCCACTAACATGTAACACCATTTTTTAACTTTCCACCAGGAATTTGAAAACTGGATTCATACGCAAGTAGGTGAACACGATTTGATAATAGATAGTAAATTCATATTTTAGCCTGGGCAGCCTCTGGGGGAGCATTTCCATTCTTTAGACAGAAAATACAAAATTTTATTCTTATTGCCAGCCCGGCCCAGGGCCAGAGAAGAAATGTGAAGATTACTGTTCTCCTAAAAAAAGACATGAATATAACCACCGGCCAACAACATCATTAGCCACCCATTCAATACTTCAATGATGATTGATGTGAATAGGGAAGCATTAGTCTCTTGGGATTGTCCAGAGTGGCTCATGACAGTAACAGAATTATTGTAGTCAGCCATAAGTCACCGATGTTGCGCCACTTCCCTTAAAAAAACTCTATCCCCATGGCCTTAAGGGTTTGCACAGCTAACCTGCCTTATATATTTAACTTTGGTTTTCTCATTCAATCTCTGAAAGGAGTTGGATTAGAATAGAAATTTAAAAGTTTATTTTAACTTCCTTATCCATAAAAACAGGTGATACAAATTGATGTTCTTAAAATGTTTTATTATTCTAAGTCAGGACTTTTCATATTTACTTTAAAGGGATTCTTATTTGCTTCCTTTCTTATATTTAACTTCTTATCTTAGTGCTCTATTGCCCAAATTAAAATGGAAGGTTTGCTTCCAAAGAATATATTCAGAACATATAGAGACTGAATTAGAATAGAATGACCATAGGGTACTTTCCTTAGTTGAAACAACTTTTTTTAAGTGCAAAACAAAAAAACAAATAAATCCTCTATAACTTCAGAGGTGAGAAGTGTGATAATTTGTGAGAAGTAAACATTTTTATTTCTCCTAAGATGACACAAAGGTGATGGAAAAACTGATGGCCTGGTGGATAGTAATTTTGAGATTTTTTTGGTCTGAGGGTCAAGAAAAAAACAAAATGGATAGTGGGGCCACCGAATGTGTTACTTAACTAAATAAAGAGGATCTTGTAATAAAGAGGGAAAGCCAGTTCAAGATGAAGGAAAAAACCAATGTGTTTGTTTTCTCTACCTCCCAAAATCCCATTAAAATGACAGAAAAGATACAATAAAAATTAATTCTATGGTTTTTAGAAAACAAAAGGATTACCCGAACAGAAAATATAAGGACTTTTTGGAATAGAGAGAGAAAGTACATCGGGCATCAGATAGATGGAGAAACAACAGTACAGAAAACTACAGGCCAGAATACAAAAAAGATCTAAAGAGACTAAGAGCCATACATTCCAAGAGAATTATGGAGAAACTTCACACAGCACCAACAAGTACAGAAGATAGAAACAAACTGTGAGCAATTAATAACTGTACTAATGGAAATTACGAACTAGTAATCCCACTTCTCCTGTATGGGAGATGGATGGAGATATAAACTGCAGGTTAGCCTTATAAAAATGCACAAGACAAAGTGTGTAAATAAAATCGACAAATGAGCAGTTACTTCCGTGTATAAATGTGTATTAATACACACACACATACACACAAACTTAACATATAAACTCATACCCTGATAAAAGAGGAACTTATAACTCTGTTTCATAAAATGGGATCATATCATAAAATTATCTGAAGCACTGAATATAAAGTGATTTAAAACTCTTAAGATTATCTCTCATGTGCCAAATCTCAGAATACATGATAGACTATACAGAATATAAGAACAGGAGAAATTGCTGTGATTAAGTTGTATGAATTGTAGGATTATTATTCTAACCATAACACCTAACAAAACTTATTTGACTCAATCTAACAAGACTTATTGGTTGATTTTGAAGGAAAGCTGTTTAATGAATTGCAATATAGAATTTAATTAAGAAAATAATTAAAACTACAAGTTTAACCTAACAGGAAACTTTAAGATTACTACATAATGTTACCAGGGAACATTATACAGATAATTTTATGTGCCACAAAGATCAAGATTGCAATCATGAGTCAAGAAGAGAACTGGATCACCAAGATAGCACAACTGCCAATGGTTCTCACTTTCATTGTGATGGTTCAAGAAGAATTTTGTTTGAAATGATACAGCTAAATCCATGATGTGTCATTTAGTTTTCATTTAGCTGCAAGTAAGAGAAAAACAGCTAACAGTTGGCACTTAATTATCTCAAATAATGAGAAGTCTTGAAGTAAGCAGTTTAAGGGCTACTGAAAAAGCTCAATGACTTTAAGTGACAATTTTTGATATAAACTTATGTTATAATTCAAATGTATGAGGACACTATGACATAGAAGTAACTAAGGTGACCATCAAATAAATAAATAAATACCTTCAACACATAGCTAAGGTCTACATCAACTTAGTTATATATCATAACTTATTCCTCTGCCTCCTTTTTGGCAATTTATATAACTTTGTTATTTTGAATAAAATATGCATGCTAATTTCTGAAATTTTAAAATATGAAAGAATTTGAGCTTATACACAAACAAAAACATAAATCCATGATTATAGTACATTATAGCTGAACTCAAAATAACAACATTATCAGATATTCAAGGACCCAGAAAGTTCAGCATGTACTCACTCCTAAAAAGAGCTTACTCCTGGACATACTTCAGTAAAACAAAAAATCTAAGAGACAAACATGGGATCCAAGAAACAGTGAAATCACCTAAAGTATTAGTCTACTGGATGCTATAACAAAATGCCATAGACTGGGTGGCTTAACAGAAGTTTATTTTCTGAAAGTCTGGAAAATGGAAATCCAAGATTAGGATACCAGTACATTCAGTTCCTGAGGAGGGCTCTCTTGATGGTGTGCAAACAGCCACCATCTCATTGTAGGCTCACATGACCTCTTCTCTGTCTATGCTTGGAGAGACAGCACTCTCCTTATAAGTTCTCTTCTTATAAGGATACTGATCCTTTCAGATCTGGGGCCCACTTTTATGACATTATTTAATCTTAATTACCCCCTAAAGACCCTGTTTCCAAATATAGACACATTTCAAGTTCAAGCTTCAACACAAGAATTTTGGGGAGACACAGTTCAGTCCATATCACCTAAGGTATTCAATTAATAAAAAGAACTTTGTGTAAAAGCTGTGCCATCAGTTAACCAAAAAAAAAAAAATACTGGTTAAAATTAGAACAGAAATTCTGAGACTTTTGTGAAAAAGTCTTCAAATTAGAGTGAATATTGCGATGTAGGTCATATGAATAAGAATATATAAATTAAATTATAATGTGCTTTTAATGAAAAGGCATTCTTCTTAACAGAAAAAAAAGTAAAGATAGAAACAAATACAAATAAAAAGTTATGGTCCAAACCAAGTAATCATACATAGTATGATTTTGAGTAATTGATTAGATTATAAGAAATGACAGTTTTTGAAACAACAAAGGCAAAATATTTAGTCATATAATTCAGATAAATAAATAAGACTAGTACTCTGAATTGAAACTTCCTTGTTTTATAGATCTGCTTTTTCATACTTAGAGAGTAATCCTAAAGGTAGACTATGATTTTAAACTTGTTTTTATATTAATGAAAGGCAATCTGATTTTACGAGATGGTACATTAAGTTTTACTATCTGGAAACTTTACTCTTTGAGAAATATGAAGCCCTAATGTCACAGTAACAACCCCCATAACAATAATAAAATGTTAATGAAAATCTTTTCATTTTTGCCTTGATCTTTTAATTTTGGAAGAATATTTTAGCAACTATTCATATATTTTTAAAATTAAAGTCTAACATTCTCATTTTAGCATATTTTTCCTTCTGTCAAATTCAAGTAAAGTTAAGCTTAATGTGTTTTAAGATGTCAACCATCATTCTTTGGATGACAGGAATATGAACAATTTCCACTTTATTCTTGATCCTTTTTAATATTTTCCAAGTTTCCCACCATAAACACATTATTCTTAAAATCAGAACAGATTGATGATGTTATTTGTAATTAAAAGAATAATTAAATTTCAAATAAAGAAATATTGATATTAAGGATGAAATAGCTGTGGGGAAACTGATCATGATTCTACATTATCTCTAAAAGTAGAGACAAGAAAGACAGGATTCAAAGAAATGACAAAGAGAGAGAGATCACTAGACAAAATGTTTTCCACTACTGGAAACAGCTGAATAGACAACAATCCAACCTCAAAAATTTGTGAATGTTAGTCATTTGGAAATTAAAACATATTTGCCCTAGATGCTGTAAATATTTGAAAAGATATCTGAACACCCTTCCTTTAATTATCTTTACCTTTTTCGGTTTTTCTTGATATTTACTGGAAACAATTTGGATTATAGATAGCAAAAAGCATGGATAAAGAGGTTTATTCTGATTTTTGTAATAATAATAAACAACAATTGGCATCTGTTGAGCCTAGACTATATGATAGGAACAAGTCTAAGAACTTTACATTAAATTTGCTCATTTGATCCTCCCAACACTGCCTTGAGGTAAGTATGGCTATCCTCACCTTACAGATGAGAAAACCAAGACATAAAGAGTTTAAATCACTTGCACCAGGTCACTCAGAGCAAGTATAAGCTCAGTAATAATCCAGACAGTTTGATTCCTGAGGCCAGCTCTAAACTGTGACACTAAGTTGTTCTTAACAGGACAAAAAAGATGATCGATCCTTTTTCCAAGATGAATTAAGAACCATACGAGGTAAAAGTGGTAATCAGTTTTCAATTTCCAACTTGGTTTATAAAAAAAAGATGTAGGCTTTCTCTTTGTGACTAAACTTGCTACCAAAAGAAATGAAATCAGTTAATCTTTGAAAAGCATCCTATAATTTACAAACCATGATTACATGTTAGAGCTAATTTAATGGGCCAAAATCTTGAAGGATCAGTGGTATTATTATTTAGTAGCTGCAGAATATGAACATCAGAGAACAGAGATGACTCACCTATTCACAAGAGAGTCAGAATGAAACCATGCTCTTTAGCCTGGATGCTATTCTCTTTCCATCACTGTTTTCACAATGAATGCCAATACTCATATCATTTGCAGTAATGTGGATAGAGCTGGAGGAAATTATGTTAAGTGAAATAAGCCAGGAACAGAAAGTTCTCACTTACATGTGGAAGATAAAAAAGTTGATCTCAAGGAAGTAAAAAGTAGAAAACAGGATAACAGAGACTGGGAAACCTGAAGGCAGGGAGAGACAGGAAGAAATATTTTAAAGAATACAAAATTAACAGTTAGATAGGAAGAATAAGTTTCAGTGTTCTATGCCACTGTAGGATGACTATAGTTAGCAATAATTATATAGTTTCAAATATCCAGAACTAAGATATTGAATGTTCCCAGCACAAAGAAATGATAAATGTTTGAGATGATGGATATGCTAATTACCCTGATGTGATCACTATACATTATATGTATCAAAACATCACTATGTGCCCCATGAATATGTACAATCATCATTTTTCAATTTAAAAAATAATTTTAAAAAATTTTAAAGCAGCAACTCTAGCTAGACACAGTGGCAAACACCTATAGTTCCAGCTACTCAAGGCTGAGGAAGGAGGATCACTTGAGCTCAGGAGTTTGAGACCAGCCTTGGCAACATAGTGAAGACTTATCTCTAACATAGTAATAATAATAATAATTAATAATAAGCTGGGTAGCTGCAGGCATCATGCTACCCAACTTCCAACTATATGATATGATTTGGCTATGTCCCCACCCAAATCTCATCTTGAATTGTAGTTCTCATAATCCCCACATGCAGTGGGAGGGACCCAGTGGGAGGTAATTGAATCATGGGAGCAGTTACCTATATGCTGTTCTTGTGACAGTGCATTCTCACAAGAACTCACTATAGGAGTTTTATAAGGGGCTTTTCCCCCTTTTGCTTGGTACTTCTCCTTGCTGCTGCCGTGTAAAGAAGGATGTGTTTGCTTCCACTTCTGCCATGATTGTAAGTTTCCTGAGGCCTCCCCAGCCCTGCAGAATTGTGAATCAATTAAACCTCTTTCCTTTATAAATTACCCAGTCTCCGGTATGTCTTTATTAGCAGCATGAGAACAGACTAATACACTATACTATAGGTCTACAGTAACCCAAACACAAAACAGCACGGCACTGGTACAAAAACAGACACATAAACCAGTGGAACAAAATAGAGAGCCCAGAAATAAGGCCACACACCAACAACCATCTGATCTTTGAAAATCCTGATGACAACGAGCAATGGCGAAAGTACTCCCTGTTCAAAAAATGGTGCTGGGATAACTGGCTAGCCATATGCAAAAGATAGAAACTGGACCCCTTTATTACACCACATACAAAAATCAACTTGAGATAGATCAAAGACTTAAATGTAAAACCCAAAACTATAAAAGCCCTGGAAGACAACCTAGGCAATACCGTTCTGGACAAAGAAATAGGCAAAAAATTCATGATGAAGAAGCCAAAAGCAATCACAACAAAAGCAAAAATTGACAAATGGAATCTAGTTAAACTCAAGAGCAAAAGAAACTATTAACATATTAAACAGATAACCTCCAGAATGGGAGAAGATATTTACAAACTATGCTTCTGATAAAGGTCTAATATCCAGCATCAGTGAGAAACTTAAACAAATCCACAAGAAAAAAACAAATTACCCCATTAAAAAGTGGGCAAAAACATCAACAGCCACTTTTCAAAAGAAAAACATGTGGCCAAAAAGCATATGAAAAAAGGCTCGACATCATTGATCATTAGATAAATGCAAATCAAAACCACAATGAGATACTGTCTCACACCAGTCAGAATGTCTATTATTAAAATGTCATAAAATAACTGGTACTGACAAGGTTGCGGGAAAAAAATGCTTATACACTGTTGGTGGGAGTGTAAAATAGTTCAGCTACTGTGGCAAACAGTGTAGTGACTCCTCAAAGATCTAAACACAGAACTACCATCTGACTCAGCAATTCCATTACTGGGTATACACCCAAAGAAATATAAATCATTCTATTATAAAGATACAGCATTCACATTTATGTTCATTGCAGCAGTATTCTCAATAGCAAAGACATGGAATCAACCTAAATACCCATCAATGGTAGACTTGATAAAGAGAATGTGGTGGCCGGGCACCGTGGCTCACACCTGTAATCCCAGGACTTTGGGAGGCTGAGGCAGGCAGATCACGAGGTCAAGAGATCGAGACCATCCTGGCCAACATGGTGAAACCCCATCTTACTAAAAATACAAAAATTAGCCAGGTCTGGTGGTGCATGCCTGCAGTCCCAGCTACTCAGGAGGCCGAGGTAGGAGAATAGCTTGAACCCGCGTGGCCGAGGTTGCAGTGAGCCGGGATCATGCCACTGCACTCCAGCTTGGCAACAGAGAAAAACTCCGTCTCAAAAAAAAAAAAAAGGAAAGAAAGAAAGAAAGGAAAGAAAAAGAAAGGAAGAAAGAAAGGAAAAAAAAAGAAAGAAAGAAAGAAAGAGAAAGAAAGAAAGAGAAAGAAAGAAAGAAAGAAAGAAAGAAAAGAAAGAAAGAAAGAAAGAAAGAAGGAAAGAAGAAAGAAAGAAAGAATATGTGGTACATATATATCATGGAATATTATGCAGCCTTAAAAAAGAACAAGATTATGAACTTTGCAGGAACATAGATGGAGCTGGAGGCCATTATCCTTAGCAAAATAACACAGGAACAGAAAACTAAATATTGCATGTTCTCACTTATAAGTAGGAGCTAAATAATGAGAACACATGGACACATAGAGGGGAACAACAGACACTAGGGCCTATCAGAGGGTGGAGATTGGGAGGAGGGAGAGGGTCAGGAAAAACAACTAATGTGTACTAGGCTTAATATCTGGGTGACAAAATAATTGGTACAACAAACCCCATGACAAAAGTTTAACTCCATAACAAACCTGCATATGGAATCCCTGGGTGTAAAATAAAAGTTATGAAAAAAGGCAGCAACTCTTTAAAGTCTGTCTTTGTTTGAGAAATGTCAGGAAGAAATATAGAATTTTTTATTTGTTGCCATGATCTGTTTTCCCCTTCATTCTTGTACTTCACTCCAGTTCCCACCACCCCCACCCTCACCCTTGACCCCAGCCCCAGGCATCTGCTCTACTGTGTTTAATATCTGTCCTTAAATTACCACGTATCCTTATAAATGCATTTTATGTCATGCATTAATTTACGAAAATGGCATTGTGCTGTGCCTTTTATTCTGCTCCTCGTCTTTGCTTTGTCAATTATCTTTGAGACTTGTATGTACATCTAGTTTACTGTTCCTGATTGTGTGTGATTTTCCTTGCTATGCAGCCACCCCAGTTTCCTTATTCACTTGTCTAGTGATAGAAACTGACTCTTCCTTTTTCCCTGTACTACAACAAATAACATCCTGACATAAGCCCTAAACTTGTTTCCTTAGTGACCTGAGAAAAAATTTCCTGGCAGACATCCATCGGATGGATTATCATAAGGCATGCATTTTCTTGTTTTCACTACGGACTGGCAGTCAGCTTCCTGTAAAAAATATATCATTTATTCTCACTAGCAAAGCATAAAATTATAGTGTCTCACATCCCCTCCAACCTTCATAGCATATTCTAATCATGACCAATCTAACATTTGTAAAATTTTATCTCAGTGCCAAATTTAGTTCCATTTCTTGGATTCTTACATACCTTATATACTCACTGGCAAATCAGGTTTCCCCTTTTCTAAATTACCAATTCATATCCTTTGCCTATTTTTCCATTTGATTTTTATCTTTTTCTTGTTTTTATAAAAATTTACTTTATATTCTAGAAATGGATCCCTTCTTGACTTTACAAAATGCAAATATTGTCTCTCAAGTAGTTGTCTAAAACCTTTCTTTGTCTGTGGCATCCTTTATTGAGCAAAAGTATTTTTATTTTTATAGATTTAGGAGTACAAGTGCAGTTGTGTTCCATGGATATACTGTGCAGTGGTAAAGTCTGGGTTTTTAGTGTACTCATCACCTGAAGAGCATACAATGTACCCAATAGGTAGTATTTCATCTCTCACCACTCTCTCATCATCCCACTTTTTGGAGTCTCCAATGCCTACTACTCCACTCTGTATGTCCATGTGTGCCCATTGTTTAGCTCTTACTTATAAGTGAGAACATGTGGTATTTGATTTTCCATTTCTAAGTTATTTCCCTTAGGATAATGGCCTCCAGCTCCATCTGTGTTGCTGCAAAGGACATGATTTTTTCTTTCTTTCTTTTGTTTTTTTTTTTTGACTAACAGTACTCTATGTTGCATATGTACTACATTTTCTTTATCTAATGAATTGTTGATGGATGCTTAGGCTGATTCCATGACTTTGCTGTTGTAAATGGTAATGTGGTAAACATGGGAGTGCAGGTGTCTTTCTCATATGCTGATTTACTTTCCTTTGGGTTGAGCCCTAGTAGTGGGATTGCTGGATAGAATGGTCATTCTATTTTTAGTTCTCTGTGAAATCTTCGTATGGTTTTCTACAGAAGTTGTACTAATACATTTCTATCAGCAGTGCATAAGCATTTCCTTTCTCCATATCCTCACCAATATCTGTTGTTTTTGGACTTTTTAATAATAGTCATTCTGACTGGTGTAAGATGGTATCATATCGTAGTTTTAACCCTCATGTCTGAGTAGTAATGTGGAGCCTTTTTAATATGTTTGTTGTCTATTTGTATGTCTTCGTTAAAGAAGAATGCAAACATCTGTTCATGCCCTTTGCCCATTTTTCAATGGGATTATTTGTCTTTTTCTTGTTAAGTTGTTGAATTCTTTGCAGATTCAGGATATTAGCCCTTTTTCAGATGAATAGTTTGCAAATATTTTCTCCATTCTGTACGTTGTCTCTTTACATCATTGATTTCTTTTCCTGCACAGAAGGTTTTTAATTTAAGTCCCCAAATTGGAGAGCCACATGCAGAAGAATGAAACTCAACCCCCATCTCTCACCATATACAAAAATTAACTCAAGGTGGATTACATACCTGAAACTATAAAAATCCTAGAAAGAAAACTAGAAAAAATTCTTGGGGACATTGCCCTAGGCAAAGTATTTATGACTAAATTCTCAAAAAGAAATTCAACAAACACAAAAATATTTATTTCAATGTAACCTGACCTAGCCATTTATCGTCTTAAAATGTATACCCCTGGAATTTCATCTAAAAATTCTTCTCCTCCCCTAAGTTACAAAATATTCACTATGTTTTCTTCTATCAATGCTATTTAACCTTTCACAATAAGGATTTTAACGTGTCAAATCTCCTGTAGATTAGTAAAACAAAGATCGGTGTTATTTTTCTTCATATAGGAAGCCAAATTTTTCCAATATCGTACACTAAGCTGTTGCATTCCTTTGTTTTGTGGTCCATTTTTAATATACATTATATTCCTAGAACACAAACAGATTTCACAGAAGGGCCTCATAATGATAAAAGATTTTAACCAAGACACTGTGGTCCTTAAATCATATTTAAAGAAGATGAATAGCCCATGATCCCCATTGTTTGGGACCCAAACTTAAGTTATAAGAACTGCATTATATCATGTGATATTTAATTAGTACCTATCTGCTCCATTCTTCAAATTCAGTCACCTTCTTAAACCTCTAAACTTTTTCTTCATTGTAAGAGCTTCACTTCAGAAAACAGTAACCTGCCCAGAATCCACTTTGGGGATTTCTAAAACCCACACTTTTCTGGCAGAGCTGGTGGCTAACTTGCTATACCTAGGCAAAACATTGGTCTTCCCAAGCTAAATTGTAAGACTCTTTTTCCAAGAAGAGCTGCATAAAGAAACAGTAAAAAATATTATGCAGCATGCATAATAATAAATGAATAATCAAATCTCATGCTTCAAGAAATAAAGTAATTACTGCCGGATTTAGGAACCAGAGCCTACCTCCTCCATAAATAGCATTGGCCAAATCACTGGAGGCTTTGTGTATAAATGTGTGTGTGTGTTTAAGTATGTGTGTTTATGTGTATTTGTGTGCAAGGGAGACAAATCAGGTATATTAATAAAAATCTTGGAGTGAGACACAATATGCCTCTTCCTCCTAAACTTCTGGTATTAGTCAGTAGAAAAAAATCAGAGCCTAAGATGCATAGAGTTATAGTCTACTTGGGAATAATAAATCCCAGATTTTCACTGTCTATCCTGCTTCCTTGCTCACTAGAGAATAATCTCCCCTGAGACTGTGCCCAGGTCAAAAGTGCCAAATAGCATTCATTAAAGAGATTGCTTCTAGAATTCCTCTTGCAAAACACTTATTTCTCCCTTTTGTGGTTTTGGTACATTTGACAGGTTGGAAGCAAATCTAACATTTTTCACTGTACCACCACTTCATAAAATACTACTTTTAAAAATACATATTTTCCATTATTTTTCCCATAATGCAAACCTATTTCACTTAACACTAATTCAGCTACATATAAAATCACTTAAATGCCAAAAGCCTTTTTTGATGGAGTTATTATCCTAAGCTCTAATCCTAACACTGTCAATGCCTTTCACCTTTTCAGCTTGGGCTAGTAATAACCCATTCAGCGATAGACATAAAAATCCTTGACCTAACTTCAAAAGTTCAATGAAAATCATACATTTATGTAATAAAAGGTTATAGGACAGCTTAAAACGTCAATGTGATCTCTTTGCTTAATATTATATCATGAAATCAGCTCAAATTGATGTATACCTTTCTCACTAGACTGTAAACTCCTTGAAGGCCAAGATTGTGCTTTATTCACCTTTACATCCTCAGTGCCTGGCATGCTATAGACAATCAATAAATTATACTGTTGTTGACTTCAACTATTAATATTGATCAGAAGCTCTGAATTGGCAGTTTTATGTTATATTGATATAAAAAATATGGGGACTATAAATTAATGGTTACTTAATAAAGACAGTTTGAGAAGGAGAGTACATGAAATAGGGGATTATTTTTTAAGTTGGGAATCATGCAATTACACTATCATTTTGTATATTATTTGATATTATTACACTTTCTAACTTTGGATTTCTCCAATGTAAGAGATAAATGTTAAATGTCTAACCCACAATAACATAAAAGAGATTTAAGAATAAAACTATAACAAACATGGTTTCTTAAATAGGCAGTCTCGTATTTTTGGTAATTCATCTTTAGGGTAGTTTTAAGTATTTGTGTGGGAATTGGAAGTGATTATTCAATAAGAATATAATATGCAATCCTAGGCAGAACTAATTCCACCAAAAATACTTCACCAGGAATTAAATATGTTTTCTACTATTATCAATGTGTTGCTAGATTTTTTAAATTGCTTTGATTGCTATTGAAGTGCCAGACATATTCAAGAAAATGTGAATAACATTGCAGTCTAGGTGAGATGAAAGCAACAGATAATATTCTAAGATCAATTTAACAAACAAATTAAACAGGAAGGAATGTAATATAATGCACAGTAGAAAAATCATGCCTTACCTCACTAAAGACAATCTCATAGGTAGGAATCAGTCTTGACCAACATCTAGCATGCTCTTTCTTACTCTCTTCTCTCAATAGATAAATAAATATATACTGATAGATGTACATATATATCTTCTTGAAAATTTTTTCTTGTTCCCAGAACCTAACATTCCAGCTTAGTCAAGTTTAGGAGAATAGATTCAATGTGTAAAAAATAAAAAACCATATTAATTTGCCAATCTCAGTTGCCAGGCATTATAAAATGTCAAAAGCAGCAATCAAAAAGCTAGAACATCCCAATTGTTTTAGAAGCAGTCATCACAAATTCTCCAAAAAAGAACACAACAATTGGCATATGGAAGCAGATCAACAGAAGTTTATTAAAAGCATAAGATCAAAGTTGGCAAAGTATTTATCTGTTAGCTGTGTATCTTCCCTTTACCTGAGTCCTAAAAAATAACAGGCTGTTTACCAAATAGAGAAGAAAGTCCAGGGTTAGGGGCACACATGAGTAAGATGATGGAGGTCCGTGTCCCCCAAACAATGACTACACTCTACCATCTCCTACATTCTCTGAGAAAATTTCATCTAGAAAGGGTTTCTCCAGGCTCGGGCATTTTGATATTTAGGCTTCATCAGATAAACAATTCTCTTTCTGTAGACGTCAGATTTTTAACCTCTGATCAAATCAGAAGCAATAAATATGATTATTACTAGACATTACATATAAAATTTTGTGGGTAAATGCTAAATATGAGTCTTTAAAGTAGCTCTAACTTTATCAAAATATACTGTAAACTTAATGGCATCTACTCTCCTTCAAAATTTTCTGGTTGATAATTTTAGAAAAATTTTTTTTTTTTTGAGATGGAGTCTCGCTGTGTCACCCAGGCAGGAGTGCCGTGGCATGATCTGGGCTCACTGCAAGCTCCACCTCCTGGATTCATGCCATTCTCCTGCCTTAGCCTCCCTAGTAGCTGGGACTACAGGCGCCCACCACCACACCTGGCTAATTTTTTTTTTTTTTTGTATTTTTAGTAGAGATGGGGTTTCACCGTGTTAGCCAGGATGGTCTCGATCTCCTGACCTTGTGATCTGCCCGCCTCGGCCTCCCAAAGTGCTGGGATTACAGGCGTGAGCCACCGTGTCTGGCCTAGAAAAAATTTTATCTTTGAGATGACTATGTTAACACATGGACTGCTCAACTCACATCTTAATCCTTTTTTTTTTTTCCTAAGAACTTGGAACTGACTCTGTGGCCAAGAAGTAAAAGGGAGCCTGCCTAAAGTGGACATTCGATAAATACTTAAACAGAGTTAACAGAGTTAACTATTGGAAGGAGGAAAAATTGGATCATTACCAACACATAGCATTTTCTTATGTTGGTAAAAACATACTTACTGACTACAGCAAAGCATTCATAACCTACAAATAAGTGGATTTATTTAAGTTTTCAAACATGCCTTACATGGGCTCACAGACCATATCTTCCTTATAAACGGATCACAATGCACCTGACTCAGGAATTTTGTACAGCTTTCTGATGGGATAGGCAATATAGCAAATGTTATTTGGATGCTTAGGACATTTATTTCAGTGATTTGCAAAACTGCAAGGAGAAATTGAACAGCTTCTGAAAGCCTGGGATATATGGTCTCTATAATTATGGAAAATTTGAAAGTTAGAGACCAGTACAAGGAGAAGCAAAAGAAAAAAGGAAATGCAGGGGTCAGCCATGCTGCCTAGGAAAACAATATTATTTTAAATGGAAAACTTTGGGACATCAAGATTAAGAGTTAGACGTAGAAAGTCTCCTAATGTACCAAAAATACATTGCCTCGTGAAACCCACAATTAACCAAGTCAGCTATTAAAATATTATCTCTGTGCTGCATAAGGGCAGGAAGAGGTTTTTTATCTAGGAACACCAAATTATTCTTTATGGATGAAGCATTGGTCTAGCGAATACACTAAAGCAAGGCTGTTTTACCTAGAGAAGAAAAGAATATTACTAATGACAGAAAATATAAACTAGCTAATACAAGGCTTGAAAATGGAATTTGCACATTCCCAAACCAAAGAAACACACCTTTTCTCTGCGCTCTCCCTCTCTTCAAAAACTAAAATAAAATGATAAGTAATTTCTTTCACAAAGATACCCATATAGGCTTACTTATGTGTGAGCAGCCTGAGAGCTACTGACTGTCAATGTCATTTCAGTCATTCTGTCAATATATGCTCTCTCTACCTCACACTGATTGGAAGGGTTTTCTAATTTCAGTCACCAGTTAGTCTGCTCACTCAAGCATCCTGCAGCCATACGTGAATTCTTCCTTATTACAAGGTCACTTTCACCTTACATCTCTGCCTTCTAGTTGGATGTAAAATATCCATGTGTTCTGGATTATTAAAACATACACACAACTTACCCTGCTTGAGAAATATTATATTCGTTTTTCATGGGGTTTTACATCTCATAATAAGCTACTTGTGTGATGATCCATTTTCATTTTTCATTAGGATGTCCTCTGAATTCCCTTTTTGCTCCTGCAGACAAGAAAAAAATTAATCAAGAGATATCTTTGTAAGCTTCGAAACAATTAAAATGCAATTCTTGTAGGAGTGTTATCAGATCAAGAGAATCTGGAATCAGTTGTTTGGTGTTATCATTATCAAAGGCAAACTCTCACTCTAAATGTAAAACATGTCTGATAGGCCTTATCACATAAAGTTAAAATAGTGTTTTTAAGAAGGAAAATGGATTCCTGAATCTGGTTATGGATATCTAATGTCAACTTAACAGGGTGTCTATTATGAATGAGTGATTATGATAAGTGCTGTCTTGGAAGGGAGCAAATCCTGAGAAATAATTGGATTTGCTAAATCCAGACTCGCTTTGGCTTTGGTTCTGGCACCTGCCACAAAAAAGGACAGCTGTTCTGGACTCCCACCAAGTAAATACTATTAAGCTCATTAACACAAACATTTTGGCTATGATCAAGTAAAGTATCAGTTTAATCCATTCTGTGTCTCCTGTCAAGGGACTTGCTCGTTCTTGCCCTGCTACTTAGAGAGGTTGTGGGGTGGAACTTGGCAGACCAACGCAATCTCTTCCATCTTTAACAGCTATGAGTTTTATTTATGATCCAGGTGAAATGGCATAACGATGATAATGATAATAATAGCTCAGGTGGATAAACACCCCAACCCTAAGGAGCTCAGAGGGCTCTGCTGATATTTATCTAATTAATCCTCACCACATGCTTGGTGAGGAGGCATGTGGCATTATCCCTAGTTTACAAACGAGGAAAACAGGGCAAAAGTGACTAGCCTGGAATCACCAAGTAAGCTACTTTGGAGAAAATACTATAGTCAAGACTTCTGATCTCTCAATGCAAATACTGTGATTAAAATTAGCAATGGTCACAATTTTAAATTTCTGGTAAAAACTGCATATGTAACTGTGAATATTACTATTTGGTAATCGCATTGCATTGCCCAAGGAGCAATAATCAAACAAAATAAAGAGATATGTGGATATATTATATCCTCAGATGAGCTATAAATCCCTTTTTATCCACATATGTTGACCATTGTGTTTGAACAAGTTATAATTGAATTAAAAGGGAGAAATGGGGCAGTTATTTAGGAAGCTTTTTAGGCACTACTCCAAAAGAATTTAGAGATCACAAACAAACCTATATATTCTATAACTTATATCATGCTTCCTGTTTAAACCTCAGGATTTTACCTCATTAAAACTGCTTGTAGTAAAACAATGATTTTTGTTCATATTACTCAAATATTATCATAAATAAAACAACCTGGCAGATGGTATCTGATCCTTTAATTTTTAAAAAAATCCCAGCTTAAAGAAAAGTGATTACACACATTTAGCTTAGAAAATCAGATACAGAAAGCATTGGGCCTCCATGCTATGAATCAACCTGTCCTTGTACTTATAGGGCCAATTGAATATTTACTAACAGCCACTGGCGCTAATCCACTGAACATTTACCATGACAATGACAGCCTTTGAAATAATTGAAATTTGACCAATTGCAAACTCTAAAAAATGTATGCATGTTTTTCTGGAACCGTATGCTTTTTCTTTCTGTATGCTATTTCTTTCAGCAATAAAAATATTTTGTCTTTTTCAAGGATGCCTTCTCTCACCACTCCTATTCAACATAATGTTGGAAGTTCTGGCCAGGGCAATCAGGCAAGAGAAAGTAATAAAGGGTATTCAGTTAGGAAAAGAGGAAGTCAAATTGTCCCTGTTTCTAGAGGACGTGATTGTATATTTAGAAAACCCCATCGTCTCAGACCAAAATCTCCTTAAGCTGATAAGCAACTTCAGCAAAGTCTCAGGATACAAAATCAATGTACAAAAATCACAAGCATTCCTATGCACCAATAACAGACAAACAGAGAGTCAAATCATGAGTAAAGTCCCGTTCACAATTACTACAAAGAGAATAAAATACCTAGGAATCCAATTTACAAGGGATGTAAAGGACTTCTTCAAGGAGAACTACAAACCATTGCTCAACAAAATAAAAGAGGACACAAACAAATAGAAGAACATTCCATGCTCATGGATAGGAAGAATCAATACCGTGAAAATGGTCATACTGCCCAAGGTAATTTACAGATTCAATGTCATCCCCATCAAGCTACCAATGACTTTCTTCACAGAATTGGAAAAAACTTCTTTAAAGTTCATATGGAACCAAAAAAGAGCCTGCATAACCAAGACAATCTTAAGCAAAAAGAACAAAGCTGGAGGCATAACGCTACCTGACTTCAAACTATACTACAAGACTACAGTAACTAAAAGAGCATGGGACTGGTACCAAAGCAGATATATAGACCAATGGAACAGAACAGAGCCCTCAGAAATAATGCCGCATATATACAACTATCTGATCTTTGACAAACCTGAGAAAAACAAGAAATGGGGAAAGGATTCCCTATATAATAAATGGTGCTGGGAAAACTGGCTAGCCATATGTAGAAAGCTGAAACTGGAATCCTTCCTTACACCTTATGCAAAAATTAATTCAAGTTGGATTAAAGACTTAAATGTTAGACCTAAAACTATAAAATCCCTAGAAGAAAACCCAGGCAATACCATTCAGGACATAGGCATGGGCAAGGACTTCATGACTAAAATACCAAAAGCAATGGCAACAAAAGCCAAAATAGACAAATGGGATCTAATTAAACTAAAGAGCTTCTGCTCTGCAAAAGAAACTACCATCAGAGTGAACAGGCAACCTGCAAAGTGGGAGAAAATTTTTGCAATCTACTCATCTGACAAAGGGATAATATCCAGAATCTACAAAAAAATCAAACAAATTTACAAGAAAAACACAAACAACTCCATCAAAAAGTGAGCAAAGGATATAAAGAGACACTTCTCAAAAGAAGACATTTATGCAGCCAAAAGACACATGAAAAAATGCTATCACTGGCCATCAGAGAAATGCAAATCAAAACCACAATGAGATACCATTGCACACCAGTTAGAATGGCGATCGTTAAAAAGTCAGGAAACAACAGTTGCTGGAGAGGATGGGGAGAAATAGGAACACTTTTACACTGTTGGCAAACTGTAAACTAGTTCAACCATTGCGGAAGACAGTGTGGTGATTCCTCAGGGATCTAGAACTAGAAATGCCATTTGACCCAGTGATCCCATTACTGGGTATATACCCAAAGGATTATAAATCATGCTACTATAAAGACACACGCACATGTATGTTTACTGCAGCACTATTCACAATAGCAAAGACTTGGAACCAACCCAAATGTCCATCAATGATAGACTGGATTAAGAAAATGTGGCACATATACACCATGGAATACTATGCAGCCATAAAAAAGGATGAGTTCATGTCCTTTGCAGGGAATGGATGAAGCTGGAAACCATCATTCTGAGCAAACTATCACAAGGACAGAAAACCAAACACTGCTTGTTCTTATCTATAGGTGGGAATTGAACAATGAGAACACTTGGACACAGGGCAGGGAACATCACACACCGGGGCCTGTTAGGGGGTGGGGGGAGGGGGAGGGATAGCATTAGGAGAAATACCTAATGTAAATGACGAGTTGATGGGTGCAGCAAACCAACATGACACATGTATACCTTTGTATCAAACCTGCACGTTGTGCATATGCACCCTAGAACTTAAAGTATAACAACCAAAAAAGAGAATATTTTGTCTTTTTTCTTCTTGCAGCAATGAGGATAGTTTTACCTTTTTTGCAGTCAGAATATATCTATAACAATACCATAAAATAATCAGGAAGTAGGTTGAAGTTCAGAAAAAATTTTGCTGCTAGTCCAAAAGCCAGATGGACCACAATTTAACTTTGTTCAGAGCCTCTGCTTCCGTAAAAGAGAGAGTAAAGGAAAGATGGAATGAACAGAAAATAGACATATTTTCCTACCAGAAAATGTATCCAGCAAAGGGACAATGGCTGATTGATTTTTGAAGAATATTTTTCCTTTCAGCACTCACTTTTGAGTTCCCTTATCTGTCCACTCTAAGTACATTTTAGTCATAGCATAAGACCCTTAGTAAGATAATTATTAGTTGAATGTTTGATATTTTTGTATGCTAGCACTATGCAAATATGTATCACTTTTCATATGTGAGGTATTATGTTAGGCACTTTCATATTACTGTTATTTAATCTTCACAACAAACTTGTTCTTCTCATAGGTAAACATCCAGCAAATACTGGTTGAATAAATGAATAATAGAGAAATATGTTATCTTTATTTTACAGACAAGGAAACAGGTTCATACTGATAAAGTAATTTGACTGATGCCAGGTTGCCACTAAAT
Organism: Pan paniscus; assembly: GCF_029289425.2. Taxonomy (NCBI): domain Eukaryota; kingdom Metazoa; phylum Chordata; class Mammalia; order Primates; family Hominidae; genus Pan; species Pan paniscus. The sequence goes on along the minus strand of NC_073252.2, from coordinate 62,741,775 downwards.
GTCCAGGTCAGAGTTCAGATCCTGAAAATCTTACAATGAGTCCATAATTTCTATTATACAATTGTCTCCCGAAATAGGTAACTAGTTTTTAAAAATGGCTTTATTTAAGGTAACTCTTTGAGACTAATGAGTGTCATTTCTGAGCACCTAATAAGTATAACTGGGAGATAAGAGATAAGCAATCTCATAAAGACCTATCTAAATCCCAGGAAGTTAATGACTTAATTCCTGTCTACCTTCTTCTTTCTAAAGTAGAGATGGTGTTCAAATGAGTGTGGTCTTAGGAGAACAAAGATTATAACATCCTTAACCCTTGCCTCCATGGCCATTAGAATATCACTGAAGCTCCTCATGCCTCCCTCTTACTGTCCCTAGTAAATATCTGGGAAATATAACTGCTTTTGACATCTGACCTCAGGAGGAGGAAAATTGGAGAACTATTTAAAAAGTCACTACAGTAAATGTATACAAAAGAACCACAAATGTAGGAAGGAAAAAGAAGATCTGAGAACGTGAATGAGGAACGTTTACATTTTGTTTTAAATTACTATCAATAAATAACTCTTTCAGAAATGGTCTTTGAAAACCAAAGGCAAATATGCTAGACAATGGGAGTTATATATATGAACTGAACACAAGATGTTTAAGCTTTGGTGTGCACGCTTATTTTATCAACATGCCATATGCATGCACTTTCAAATGCAAACTTCAAAACATTTTGTATTTACTCGTGAAATACTTGAAAATTATGAATTTCACAATCATGACGGAATTTAAAAGACCAGTTAAATGTTGATTTTAATTAGAAACATGAGGATCTCCATTCACAAAATTATAGAACCAGTGTATAGAACCACCAAATATTGTCAGTATAATTCACACAGAAATATTAACATTTGAACAAATCCTATATTTAATCATTCATTATTTACACATCAATTATCTGTTCTTATATTACTGTGCTATCTTGGCTTTTTTTGGTAAAATCCAAAACTAACCTGATAGGGTTTCACACATTGTTAAAAATCTCCATGGACTAATTTTGCAACCCCCTGGATCATAGTCAGCTCTTCACTGTAGGGTCTTTATGTCCACAAGTGGACCCTTCAGGTATGAGAGGCTTCAGTTTTAATGGACTCCTAAGAGCTAACAATGAACCAAACAGAAATATAGAATAGTTAAAAGGGCAAAATTGATATGGATTATGATCCTGTGCATTTTTAAACATTATCTAAACAGGATCCTTGCCAAGAATATACATAGATTATAAATGTGTGTGTGTGTGTGTGTGTGTGTGTGTGGTGTGTGTATATATATATATATATACACACACCACACACACACACACACACACACACACACACACACACACACACATACACCTGAGACTGGATAATTTATAAAGGAAAGAGGTTTAATTGACTTACAGTTCTGCATTGCTGGGGAGGCCTCAGGAATAACTATATACGTAGTTATTCAACTTAGTTTAGCTAGTTCCTTTATGAAAGGTTTTCATTCCAAAGAGACTCACTTCACTCCACCTAAGAGGAATGCTCAAGCAAGTCACTGCAGATTAGGCTCTTTATGCACTGTCTTTCACCTAGCCCACACCAACTTCTTCATTATTTGCACTCCTTCATCTTGTTTCTTTGGATGCAAAATCTAGTTAAACATGATGAAAAGCCTCAACTCTGCTGCCTATGAATGTCTTCCCTCCTCTCCTACTCTCTACTTTTATCTATTGCCTTCTAAGTATACCTTGTGGAGACTAGACCTCTCTAGTTCCAGATCTGCCTCAATCCCTTTTCCCTTGCTTTTTTCACTCCTAAATCTTATTTTAGCATTTTTTACTTTGGGTCTTTCATTCACTGAATAAATGTTTATTGAGATCCCACCATGTGGTCAGCATTGTTTTAGATACATAAAAGACAGCAATGAACAGGAGTCCTGGTTGTCACAAAACATCCACTGTAGTGTGGGCACAGAGAGTAAAAGTAAACAACAGAATACATAACATATCTTCAGGGAGTTGGTGCCAAGAATAAAACACAGCAGCATATAAGCCTAGAGAATAAATGTGGGGCAGGGAAGTCTCTTTTAAATACATGGTCAGAAAAGATCTGTAAAGGAAGGAGAACAGAGACTGTTTTAATCAGGCTGCCATAACAACACACCATAGACTTGGGTGACTTAAACAACAGAAATCTATTTTCTCACAGTTCTGGAGGCTAGGAGTCCAACTTCAGGATGCCAGGATAGTCTGTTTCTGGCAAGGAATGCCTGCCTTGCCTGGGGACAGCTGCTGTTTCCTCACGTGACAAGGAGAGAGACACAGAAAACTCTCGTTTCTCTTCATATAAGGGCACTAATCCCATCATGAGAGTCCCACCCTCAAGACCTCATTTTAATCTAGCTATCTCCAAAAAGCCCCTTCTCCAAACACCATTAACTTGGGGGTTTAAGCTTCAACATATTAAGTGTGAGAGGACACAATTCATTCCATGGTGGAGCCCTGAATGATGTCAATGAGTGAAAATCTGATGGAGGAGATATTCCAGCTGGAGTGCCATGAAGCAAGAATCAGCTTGGACAATTTGAAGAATGGAAGGCCAGTATAGTTAAAACAGAATGAGAAAGTGGGAGAGTGGTAAGAACAAGGATGGAGAGACAGACAGGGGCCAGAGCATGGCAAACATTATAGGAGCAGGGAGGAATTGAGGGATTATTTTGAATATAATCTAAATAAATAGATGGATTTTGAGAAAGAACATTACTTGATCTAATTTATGTTTAAAAGAAAATCACCCCCCGCTGCTATGTGACGAATTGACTAAAGTGGGAACACGAGTGAAAGCATCCTTGTTTGGAGGCTCTTAGAAAAGTCTAAGTGGGAGATAATGATCCTAGTTTAACAGTAGTGGAAATAGTGACAGGTGATGGGACTTAGTATGTATTTTGAAGGTAGAACCGACAGGACTTGCTGATAGAGCAGGTGTTGAAAGTAAGAAAAAGAAGAGTGAGATAAAGACAGCAATGGCGGCTTATTAGTTTTGTCTTCAGCAGTGACATAAACAGTGATACTGTTTGCTGAGATTAATTAGAATTACACAAGGAGGGGAGACATGATAAGATGGAAATTAAGGGTTCAATTTAACATATAAAGTTTGAGATGTCTCTTAGATATCCAAGTATAGGCTTAATGCTGAGAAAGTCAATGGAAGGGTTACAAATGAACATATAACTTGGAAGCCATCAGCAGAGATGTGGTATTTAATTCTACGGAACTGAATGAGGTCACTTAGGAGAGTCTAGAAAAATAAACACTATATTAGTCTGTTTTCACACTGCAATAAAGAAACTACCTGAGACTGGATAATTTATAAAGGAAAGAGGTTTGACTCATAGTTCTGCACTGCTGGGGAGGCCTCAAGAAACTTATAATCATGACAGAAGGTGAAGGAGAAGCAGGCACCTTCTTCACAAGGAGACAGGAGAGACAGAGAGAGGAACTTCCAAACAAACACTTTTCAAACCATCGGTCCTCACGAGAACTCCGGCACTATCATGAGAATAGTGTGGAAGAAAAGCCGCCCCCATGATCCAATCACCTCCCACCAGGTCACTCCCTTGACACATGGGGAATACAATTTGAGATGAGATTTGGGTAACGACACAGAGCCAAACCATATCAGAGGCCAACAGGTGAACTCTAGTGCTGCACATTTAGAGACAGGTAATAGGAGGAAAAGTTACCAAAGATGTTGAGGAAAGGCTAGCAGAGCTGTAGAAAGAAAACCCAGGAGAGTGTTCAACCATGCCACACTCTGCTGAGAGCTTAAGGTGGAAAAGCACAGTAAATGGATCACTGGACTTGACAAGATGGAAGCCAATAGCTACCTCCATTTTTAGTAGACTTTTAGTGATGTCATGGTGACAAAAAACTAATTGGAACAGGTTAAAGAGAGAATTGGAGAAAAGAAAGTGGAGAAAGCCAGTAGAGACATTTCTTTTAAGGAGTTTTACTCTTGAAAGAGATCAGAAATATGTGGCAGCAGCTAGAGAGAACAATGGGTCAAGGGAAGATTTCTTAAGATAGAAAAGAATAGCAAGTTTGTATGCCAATGGAAATCACTTGGGAGGGGATAATTGATTCAGGCATAAAAGAAAAGAGACAGAAAGAAAATAACTGTAAGAAAAAAGGCCTTGAGTAGACAAGAGTGGATGGAATCCTGTGCCAAAGGAGAGAGTTTGGATGTATACAACAGCAGAGAGAATTCATTGAATTCAATAGAAGAAAAGTCAGGGTGCGGCTTTACATAAGGTATGTTTTGAAAATTTGTTAGGGGAACGATGGACTAGTTTTCTTCTGAATGAAGGGGGAAGAGATTGAATTTGAGGTTTGAAGAGAGCAAGTGTGAGGTAATTATGAAAGTAAATGAGAAAGTAAAATTGTATCTTTTATATAATACAATAAAAGTAAATTTCTTTTGAAACCTAATTCCTATTTGCAACACTGTTTGTATAGATAATTATTTCAAATAATGTCACATATAATAAAGCCCACATTTCCAAAAAAATATAACCCTGCTGTTATTCAAGTAAGTGAAGTATTCCTTTCTTACAAAACTAATACTACACTAATGAAATTTTGCTAACAAAATCCACCAAGTTGCTCATTACCTCCTATTAAGTAAAGTCTTATTATATCTAATACTCTCTTTTTTTATTAAGGAACTAAAACCCTGTTAACCATATTTAGTCTGTTTTGGATGAAGAAGTCCAAATTTTTCAAGCAAGAAGCAATTATTTTAAAGAAAATAAGCTGACAATAAAAAATCTCTATCAGGTTCCAGCCCCAGCTGAGACCCAGAAGGACTGGGTGGATGGGCAGAAAGAACACTTGGAGGGCCGTAGGCAGGAGAATATGGTTTTATTCAGCAGCAGCTCTCATCAATAGCTTTCTTACACTGGCTGTCTCACACTGTCCGCCCTGTCTCGGCTGCTTGAGGCGGCAGCTCCAACACACAGCTGCATGGCTGGCTTGACCCTGCCTTCAGGGTCAGTAGCTTAACTCTTTTTTCTCTCTGGGCACGAGCACAAGCCATAACATGCCATGCCGTGCTGAGCCATGCTGTAGCTCCCCTCTGTCCATTGGCAAGAGGAACAGTTTTGGCTCTCTCTCTTTTTCTGGGCACCAGAGCCTGCAGAGGAGCCGTGCTGGGCCAAGCCGAGCCCTGTGCAGCGTCAGCAGGGCAATTATACCTTTTACAGACAATAGTGGCTCAGGGCCAAGTCTGAACTTACACAGTTTATATAACAAGTGGAGGTGTGTGCCTGCAAGCCAAACTCACTGAGCCACGCCAGCCTGGATATCCGCCTCGGCCTATTCCTTGACCAAAGCACATCCACGTGCCTTACAATCTCAGTAAGGTGAAAAACACTCATTGTCACTGTATTTTCTAGAACACACACTGAACTTGAACATTGGAGAACAAAATACCCTGGGAAGATTTCCCTGAAAGTTTTAATAAGAGTACATGCACGTGAAGAGTTCCATTTATGTTTAAATTCACTACTTCTTTTTCATTATTTTAATTGTTAGGTTCACAATTACACCAAATGTCCCTCTTGGGGACAGATTCCAGGCCATGCTGAGGTCTGAGGGGAGTGGGTAGATGAATGGCAGATAGCTGAAAGAACCCTCGGGGGGCTGTAGGTAGGTGAAATGTAGTTTTTTTCAGCAGCTCTCCCATCAGCAGCTTACTCACATTAGCTCTCTCACTGTCCACCTTTATCTCTGCTGTTTGCTCCGGCTCTGCAGCTCCTCTCAGCAGCCGGCTCCCACGCACAGCTGCACAGCCAGTCTGCAAGGTAAGCTCTCCCTTACAGTTTTAGCAGCTCAATTCTTTCCCTCTGGGCACAAGCTGATTCCTGGCTTCCCACTGCCCCCCTTCAAGGTGACCAGCTCTTCCTTACAGTGGTCAGTAGTGCTGAGAGGTGACAGCGTGCTGGCAGTCCTCACAGCCCTCGCTCGCTCTTGACGCCTCCTCTGCCTGGGCTCTCACTTTGGCAGCACTTGAGGAGCCCTTCAGCCCACCGCTGCACTGTGGGAGCCCCTTTTTGTGCTGGCCAAGGCCGGAGCAGGCTCCCTCAGCTTGCAGGGAGGTGTGGAGGGAGAGGCAAGAGCGGGAACCGGGGCTGCGCGCGGCGCTTGCGAGCCGGCTGGAGTTTCCGGTGGGCGTGGGCTTGGCGGGCCCCGCACTCTGAGCAGCCGGCGGGCCCTGCCGGCCCCGGGCAATGAGGGGCTTAGCACCCGGGCCAGCGGCTGCGGAGGGTGTACTGGGTCCCCCAGAAGTGCCAGCCCACCGGCGCTGCTCTTGATTTCTCACCGGGCCTTAGCTACCTTCCCGCGGGGCAGGGCTCGGGACTTACAGCCCTCCATACCTGAGCCTCCCACCCCCTCCTTGGGCTCCTGTGCCGCCCGAGCCTCCTGGAAGAGCACCGCCCCCTGCTCCACGGCGCCCAGTCCCATCGACTACTCAAGGGCTGAGGAGTGCGGGTGTACGGCGCGGGACTGGCAGGCAGCTCCACCCGCAGCCCCTGTGCGGGATCCACTGGGTGAAGCCAGCTGGGCTCCTGAGTGTGGTGGGGACATGGAGACTCTTTATGTCTAGCTCAGGGATTGTAAATACACCAATTGGCACCCTGTGTCTAGCTCAGGGTTTGTGAATGCACCAATCGACACTCTGTATCTAGCTACTCTGGTGGGGCCTTGGAGAACCTTTGTGTCCACACTCTGTATCTAGCTAATCTGGTGGGGAGGTGAAGAACCTTTGTGCCTAGCTCAGGGATTGTAAAGGCACCAATCAGCGCCCTGCCAAAACAGACCACTAGGCTCTACCAATCAGCAGGATGTGGGTGGGGCCAGATAAGAATAAAAGCAGGCTGCCCCAGCCAGCAGTAGCAACCTGCTGGGGTCCTCTTCCGCCCTGTGGGGGCTTTGCTCTTTGCAATAAATCTTGCTGCTGCTCACTCTTTGGGTCCACACTGCTTTTATGAGCTGTAGTACTCACTGTGAAGGTCTGCAGCTTCACTCCTGAGCCAGCAAGACCACGAACCCACCAGAAGGAAGAAACTCTGAATACATCTGAGCATCAGAAGGAACAAACTCCGGACACGCTGCCTTTAAGAACTGTAACACTCACCGCGAGGGTCCGCGGCTTCATTCTTGAAGTCAGTGAGACCAAGAACCCACCAATTCCGGACACAGTGCTACTCTCTCTTTGGGGACCAGAGTGCATGCCACGTCCAGCCGGGCCATGCCCTGGCTCTCCTCTGTCCATCTGCAAGATGGGTAGCTCTGGTTCTCTATTTTTCTGGGCTCCAGCAGCTCCTGTACAGCAATAGCGGGGCAGTTGTACCTGCTACAGACAATAGTGGCTCAGAGCCAAGTATGAACTTACACAAACAGGTTATGTAACAAGTGGAGCATGCACTGGTGCACCAATCCCGCTAACTCGTGCATGCCTGGATGTCTGCCTGGGTCTAATTCTTGACCAAAGTGTACCCATGTACCTTATAATGAGCTTTATCAATAAATACAAAACAAATTAAACATTGAATATTATATAAATATGTGTTCTGTGAAGAATATATTAGAATCTCATTTGTTTAGAATGTCTTCTCTATAGTTCTAGTTTATTTAAGTCACTATGTATATAAATATTACTGTTTTGTCTTTTTTTACAATCACCATGGAATTATTTGAACTGGGAAATGTTCAGTGAACTCTATATTACACTCATATTTAGAATACACAAAATCTGGGTTAATCTGTACATTCAGTTAGGACTGCCTGAGCAGTTGACTCTGAGCCAGGGACTAGCCTACAGCAAGTTTGCTGGGAAGTGCTGTAGGTATTATCAGCTGGAAGAAGAGAGAAGGAAGCAGGATTGAGCAGAGGGTGAGGTTGTGCTGCAGTACATTCTCAACAAAGTCCTTAGTTGAAACCGTGAGAGTACTGCAGCTAGGATGGCTTTTCAGAGTTGTCCCCAGCTGGGGAGAGGAAGAAAAGGCTTTGCACCCAGCTTAAACACCAGAGACAGAGTATGAATTTCCCCTGGGAAGGGGACATAATTTGCCCAAGGCAGTTCTCTTCAGCTGAGGACCATTTCCAGCTGTGATCTAGCAGGCAGCAGTACTCCTGGCAGCTGGAGGAAAAGCCCTTCAGTTCTACAGGAGCAGTGGGCAGCACATGGTCCACTACAAGAGTAAAGATCATCTTAGCTCCATTGTAAAACTGAGGAAAAAAATGATAGTTTTAAGGGTTGCTTTTGAAAATGCAGAATCAAATCAGTTTTTCCTACAGGTGCAGTATGTTTTGTGGGAACAGGAGTAAGTAAAGGATTTTTTTTTTTTCTCTGAGTATGTGTTGATGTGTTGACCTCAGAGTCCAGAGAGGTCCTGACCAGCAGCTCAGAGCTGAGAACTCTAATATGCACAAGATTCCCTATAATCACAAGAGGACTTGGATGGAATGTGACAAGTGCCACCTTTATCTTTGAGGAAAGGTATTTACAGGTCAACGCAGGAGATTAACTGCAAATTAGAGGACCACTAGTAAAGAGTCAGTAATTTGGTGGTCTCCCCTCCCCCCAGGGACACAGGATATTGAGAATTATCAACATAGCTATCCTCTGTTGAAAATCTAGAGAATGTGACCCGAATAGTAGTGATGATGTCAGTAGTAATAACATTAGTTTTAGTAATAGTAGTAGCAGAGGTAGCAAAACCACTTATTAAGTAATGAGTATGTTCTATGTAACAGACATTTCATTAAGGACCATAATTGAATTACAAAAAGTAAAATAACTTCCAAGGCTACCTGCTGATGACAAGCAGAACTAAAATTTGGCTATCTGTCTATATTACTCCAAAATATTATTTTTACTACATAAATGATGGTCTAGAAAGAAGTTTTTAAACACAAATTCCTTCAAAAGTTACACAAATAAAAATGAGTGAAGTAGGCTGCTGTGATGGTTAATATTGAGTGTTAACTTGATTGGAATGAAGGATGCAAAGCGTTGTTTCTGGGTGTGTCTGTGAGGGTGTTGCCAAAGATTAACAGTTGAGTCAGTGGACTGAGAAAGGCAGATCCCTCGGTCTGGATGGGCACAATCTAATCAGCTGCCAGCATAGCCAGAATAAAAGCAGGCAGAAGAACATGGAAAGACTAGACTGGTTTAGTCTTCTGGCCTCCATCTTTCTCTTGTGCTGGATGCTTCTTGCCCTTGAACATTGGACTCCAAGTTCTTCAGCTTTGGGACTTGGACTGGCTTCCTTGCTTCTCAGCTTGCAGATGGCCTATAGTAGGACTTCACCTTGTGATCATGTGAATCAGTACTCCTCAATAAGCTCTCTTTTAATATACACCTATCCCATTATTTCTATCCCTCCAGAGAGCCCTGACTAATACATTGCAAATAACTTACATTGCACATATTTTGTGAGTAATGGAAGCTCAGATAAATTGGAGAAAGGGGATAATTAATACTCAACTCCCATCAAATGTTACCATTTGGAAATGTGGGCCCCATCTGACCAAATATACCAACTTTTCAAAAAAAAGCAAAAATTAAGTAGTGTAGTGTGAATTCACCCCTTTACTGTTGACTTAATTTTTAAATAAATAAATGTTAAACAAAACGTGTCTGGAACGAGATTCAACTACTTCTGAATTAGAAAGAATTTGTTATTCTAGGTGCCAATCTATTCTTGATTGGATTGGTTGAATTATAACCATAAAGCAAGAACTCAAAGAAAAAGAGGATAGAAGGGGAGCTTTAGTGGTAAACCTGGAGTTAAAGCAAAACCATGGATGAGACCTCAGCAGGTGGCCAAACTTACTAGTCAAGCAGCAACAACATAGATGAACTTGGCTAAGAGTGGACTATATCAGTTCAGCAGCAGTGGATCAGAGCATAATGAACACTGGAGGCAGTAATTTGTGGAGTTGGAAGACTTTTTGTCTCTATCATCAAAGGATATTGCCCAAAAGAAGGAAAAAAGCTTCAAGAGTAGCACATTAGGCCACATGAGGATTTGGCAGCTCTGAATATGGCCCTGGAAATTGGTAGGAGAAATTGACAGCTGGGTTGTTGCCTTTGAGTTAAAACAATCAGGCTGAGAAGATCCTGGAGCAGCTGCCACTTGGAAACTTCATTGAGCAACGTGAAATAGGAGGAAAGCCTGGGCTTTGAACTCAGATGAATCTCAGCTGGTCAGAGCTGACTTGCAGGATGGTGAAAGAGTTAGAAACAAATGTGTGTATAGGTACTTGAACAGAGTTTGAATTTAGGCTAGCTTTGGCCAGAATTCAGTGAGTAGTATGAGAAGGGGCTTATGCAGGGCAAAAAGGAAACCATCCTAAATAGGAGAAGAGGGATAAAAATATTTCCACTGACTCAGACCTGAAGACATGAAATGATCAAGTCCTAATTATAGCATCAAAAAAGTCTCAGCATTATTATGAAGGATGGCAACAAATTAGCTGATTTAAATATTAGCCAAAATTAATACAAATTAACTGCTAACCACCCTCTACTGCAAACTGTTAGGCACTCCCAGAAAGAATGAAATGAGAGATAGATACATTTTAAGTGGGCAAGATGATTAAGAGGTAAGATTTTTGCCCTAGGAGTATCAGGCCCTAACCATTTTCATTATATTTTGAGGATATCAGAAGTTTGGGTTTGGTGAGAGGATACAGAGAGGTTAAAAAAAATGTGAAAGAAGGGAGAATACCAAGAGCCAACTTTGCATATTGACAATATTGCCCAGGCCTAGCCAATATCAAATAATTCCTTTCAATGGCCGTGCCCGCTGAATCAAAGAGTAAATGAATCACCCAGAAACATTCAATCATTTTTAAGAATCTCTACCTCTAAAAGATATACTGAAATATTATGGAGACAGCCCGAGACTGAATATGATAATACCTGAGACTGAATATGAGTATGATAATACTGAATATGATTCTGGTCCTACTGACCACTCATCAGTCATGTGACCTTGAACAAGTAGCTTAACCTCTTGATCCTCAGTATCTTTTTCTGGAAAGTGGAGATAATTAGACCTGCTTGTCTTTTTCATACAGTTACTAATGAAGCTTTAGTTGAATAATAAATGTCTCAGAAAACTATAAAATCCTGTGTCAGTATGTCATTCTAATAGTTTTGTTCCTCCTTAAATAAATAATAAATAATAAAAAAAAAACCTCCTTAAAACTTTGCTTTGTTACTGTCACTCACACTCCATACATTTAAGGATGATCTATTGTCAAGAGAAAAATAAGTATCTTGAAAGCATTCACATTTTTGATTCCAACTATTCATTTCTGAATTCTCCATACTAACAAACAAATTTTGTACCATTATGGCCTGGTGCTTTTACTCAGTCTATTAAATTGACTCCAGGAAAAAAAAAAATCCTTCAAGACTCAATTCAGTTTGCCTGCCTTTTCAGATGAATCCAGTCCATAATGATCTCCTTTTTATGTGAATGCCAAAATCCCTTACCATTGATACTGTTAATTTAGTAATTCTTAGTTGTCTAGGTTTTTTAACCAGTTTTCTAATGCTTTTGTGCACATTTATGTCATACATTACTAAAATCTCCCTCTGATTATGTCTTATTTCCCCAACTATACTATATGTAAATTGAAGATAGCAGGGACTATCCCCTCAACATATTTCTATTTCTCCCATCAGTTCATGGTGTTAATATAATAGAAGGGTCCTCCTAAACAGCTGAATCTATTTCACTGCTGCCACTGCAATCACTGAACTTCTGTAAATCTGCCCTGCATTGCAAAGACTCCTAGCTTCACAGCCACAACCCACTGCAGCTGAGCTTGGCCACTCAGGTGCAAAATCTCAGTCACAATATCATTCTGACTTGGGTTTATTTCAGAACTCACTTCACTGATCATAGCTCTGTCTCTGATGTGGCCCAGCACACATATTTAGATTGTGAGGCTACATACCATCATCAGGAACTGTCAGGGCAAAGTCTTGCCTATGCAATAAATATTGCCATAAAATTCAACTTTTCTTGCCATCTCTTCCAATATTTGTTATCCCAAATGATTATCAAGAATCAATCACTTACTGACCTGTTTTCTCTGCCCCTTGACTAAAAAATGGTAGAGCAGAGACAAGTGGACCGCCAAAGTCTATAAGCTCTGAGCATTTATTTCCTCATGTCCCATCTTTCTAGCCTGGTGATGCCCAATACCATACCTACTAGCCACATATGACATTAAGCACATGAAATATGGCTAGTACAACCAAGAAATAGAATTTTAATTTAATTTTAATTTTTTTAAATTTATAAACTGAAGCAGAATGAAATGGTTTTTTGTTAAAAACAACTTTATAATATGACCAAGATTACTTTTCCCTTATCCATTGAAAATTTAGCGTTCAAAGTAAGGTGTGCTGTAAATATAAAACACACACTGGAGTTTGAAGATTTAGTATGCAAAAATATATAAAATTGCTTTAATAATTTCTATATCATGACTAGTTGAAATGATATTTGGACACAGCAGACTACATAAAATCATATTATTAAATTGACTTCATGGCTTCTTTTTTTACTTTTTTAATGTGGCTAACAGAAAATTTACTATTAGATACATACCACATAATATTTTCCTATTGGATGATGCTGCTCTAGCTCATCATCTGGTACATGGAAAGTGTGAATAACTAAGAATATTACATACATTATCCCACTTCATGTTCACCATGAATTCTGTTTTATAGATGAGAAAACTGAGGTTTAGGAAGATGAAATGACATCAATATTACCTAGCTAGTAAGTGATGGAGCTAAGATTCATACTTAGATCTGTTTCTCACCAAAGCCCATATAGAACAATTGATTGATTGGGATATTTACCTCCTTGCATTACAAAACTACTGCTCTAATATGCTCAGAAATTTATTTTTTTAAATACAGCTGCAATTGCCTAAGCAATTACAAACAATGAAAAAATTCAGGCAAAAGTTGGACAAAAACACAGTCTGGATTGTTTCCAAAACAGAATCCAAATTGGGCCAGTCAAGAGTATGATAATGGAAAAACAGTGAGGAAACAACTGACAGGGACACAGAACAAACAAAACTCATACGAGGCATAGGTTTAAATATTCCCCAAAGCACTGTCGCAAACATGTAGCAAAACAGTAATAATATTATTCATTTCTCACAGTTTTCTCATTTCACTCCTGAAGGAAGTTTTCCAAGCAATTCAAAATCTTGGCCAACTGGTCTTCATCAGAATAATGAGTAGAGTATTGGTATATTTTTGGAATCTGAAGAATTGCTCCACAGGAGGCTAATTATTTGCATCTTGAATTTATACCCACTTCACATTAATTTCTGTATCTTGCCAGGTTTTCAAACTGCCTTTAGAAAGTAGCAGTGACAGTGACATCCGACCAGATTCCTGATGCCGCTTCAGAGACACATTCTCATGCAGAAATGGAGTATGAGCTTGTCATCCATTTTGGAAATCTAAATTTTTTTCTACAACTATAAAATGGTATGAGTAAGGCTGATAAGTGAGACTGGCTTAATAGTTTATCATGTCATTGGAGGTGTTGATTCTTCAAGTATATTTCCTGAGCAAATAATCTAATAGTGCTGAAACTCTATATCTGAGCTCTATAAATTATTGATCAGCACTATCAAGCTCAAAGAAATCCCTTTGAAAAATTTTCCCAACTACAAATACTCACACACACACACACACACACACACTTGCAAGTTTATCTTTGCACAAATATATATCTTTACTTATATGGGTTTTGCTTTGAGTTAGGACAAAAATATTTCTATGGAATAAATCAAGAGTACTATTTGAAATCAAGTTACATGTCCTTTTATGTAGTGATACTAGGTGAGCCCAGATTCTCTTTGGCAGTGTTAGTTTTATGCAGAATTGTAAAAATATGCTCCTCTTTCAAGTGGACTAAAATCAGTTTTCTTTCTGAAATCTAGAGTGTACCTACCCAGATGTAAGTCAAACATGTGGTTTAGGTATATTTTCTCACAAGAATTATTTACATTTTCAGAAGAAACTCTTGAAGCCTGGAAAGATTCATGATACTCAGGAATGAATATGTAACAGTATAAATTTCAGACAGACAGATATCAGGGATAAAATATGAAAACAGAACTATTTCCTCCTCAAATGGTGTCATTTTGGCTGCTACTTACTCACAATGCCAGTTCTGTCTTCAGAATCCCACTTAGCTGGAAATTTACATGGACGTTTTAGCCCTCCAATCAATTTTCCCTCCCTTTTTCTTCCCTTCCTTCAGCAGATATTTACAGTGAATGCTACATACATATTTCTTGCACCAAGCTTATGTAAACACACACCTTTTGGATGTGGGTTTAGGTGGTATGTATCCACATAAGGAATGGTCAGAGTAGGCCAACTTTAAGCTGTTTGAAAATAATGGCAAATAAAGAAAAATAGATGCCCAAGCCTCTCTCCTCTCTGAGAGTTTCCCAAATATCCCTGACCTGAAGCTGGAATCTTTCAGCTCTCTTTGAAGCCACTGCTGCTTGTTTTGCTCCTGCAGCTTTCTCCAGCTGCTGTCACATCTGTCTGAGATCACAGCAAGCTTGGCTGCTTTAATACTTTGGTATCTGTTATGTTAGCTCCTGCTGGAACCTGGCACCTCAACTCTTCTATCAGCTCAGATCATCGTCATTACCATCCAGGCTGACCTCAGTCTCAGCCAGTGGCTCTCATGTAGTCTCCCTGTTAGAGGCACACCTCGGGCAGTAGACAGTCACAAACTACTCCCCACGGCTGTGGGAAGAGGTTACCTATGACTGCTAAGCTCAGTCATATTTTATCAAAGCCTTTGATCTCTGGTTTGATCTTAGCCAAGATCTGTGACACAAACAGGTCTTTGCTCACATGGCAACTGGTGCTTACTAACTCAGTTCCCTTTTTTTACTTTGAGCATCCTGCTGTCTGTATATTAATGCTGTCTAACACTAAATGAAAGGTCAAAGTAAAAATAGGCACTTTGTGATAGAAGACATTTTTCCTTTCACCCTATTGGCTTTTTCTAGGGCCCCACACTTTGCAAAGCTTTTCTTTGTACCTGCCTGAAGGGCATCATTAGATGGTTTCCTGTCAGTTCCTTTTTTGTCTTGCAATAGGCAAGTTTTAGAGGGACTATAAGGTAAAATAATGTTTTATGTGTTGCACATTAACTTTATTAGATAAACATTTAATATTTTAGACAGTTACCATGAGTAAATGAATAACACTTTATCAAGAAATGACCCAAAAATATCTTTCTGTCTGTGTGTGTGTGTGTGTGTGTGTGTGTATTTTGAATGGCTCTTGAAAAAAAAGTAGTTCTGTTTAAAGGAATAATTAAAACAATTGTAATGAAGAGAATTGTGAAAACCTAGAAGAAGTAAAAGAAGTCAGATACATTGGATAGGATGAGGAAAACAAAATCACTCAGAATATGAACACCTAACAGGGGCAAGGATTGTGCACTTGACTCTTGGGGAATGGGAAGACCTTCTGGGATTTAAGAGTAAGAATGGAAATGCTGGAAGCACAGAAAGAATCTTTTGAATAGTGGCAGTAGGCAGAAATGGAACAGATGGACCGCTTAAAGGCAGAGGGTTTCCATGAAGAGAATCATTCAGGTAAAGACTAGGGCAGCAGTAGAGGGGGAGAAAAAAGCTGCAAATTTAAAGTGAGGCAGCAAGATTTGGCAATCGATGTGGCAAACAAAGGGCAGGGATATGTAAAGCTCTCACAGGGAGTTTGAGTTTGGATGTCAAAGAGAAAGACTGAAACCCGAAGCTGCTGCCTCCTGTGAAATACTATTACGGAGATAATTACAGTGGGAAAGACTTGTACAAAAATAAAAATAACATCTTACCCTAGCTTCAACATCAGTCATTCTGACCATCACCAGGCCTTATTAGGCAGGTAAAAAATTTTTTAAAAAAGACTGAAAGACATGCCAAATTTAAGAAATTTGTAGAGCCAAACCATAACACCATCTCAGCTTACCAGCCTTACCATCAACCTAGATAATCAAGCAAGAATTTAGGAGGCAATCTTGATTTCTTTCTTTCTCTCATCCCTGATAAGCAACCTATCATGTATCCTGTTGACTCTATCTTCAAATATATCCTCTAATCATCCATTTCTCTCAAATTCACATCTATCACCATAGTCCACGATATCATCACATCTCACTTGACTAAAATGGCCTACTAAGTAATCCTCTTTCTGCCAGATGATCTTTCAGAAATATCTATCAGATCAATCTCATGTTATGTATATGTATACTATATGTGATATATATAACATGTGGTAATATAAGTACAAAAATGTTTCAATAAAATATAGAATAAAAGGCAACTTACCAGGACCTAAGAGCTCTCCATGATCTGATTCCACCCTCCTCTTCAACCTCATCTACTGATGCTGACACTCCTGCTTATTCATGATACTTCAGCCACACAGGCCTTCTTTTTGCTTTTCTTCATGTGCTAAACCTTCACTGTTACACTTGCTATTGCTCCATTTAAAATGGTATGTCCTATATCTTTATAAGCCTAGCTTCTCCTTTTCTTTCAGTTTGGTGTTTAGTGTCACCCCTGAAAGGACCTTCCTTAAACACCAAATCTGACATGGCCAGTCCTCAACCATAGTCACTCTACCACAACCCCCTGGTTCTTACATATAAGTTCACCACTCTATTCTCAGCAGCTAGAAAAGTGCTTGGCACAACGTAAATGCCCAATAAATATTTGTTACTTAATTAGTCTGGGCCTCAGTTTCCTCATTTTTAAAATTAAAAGCTATATTAGATGACTCTCAATTTCATCCAGTTCTATGATTTATTTTAAATAATTTGAGCAGATAAGAAAAGTTTTGTCAGTAATGCCACAATAAACATACATGTGCATGTGTCTTTATAGCAGCATGATTTAAAAAGTCAGGAAACAACAGGTGCTGGATATATACCAGTCCTTTGGGTATATACCCAGCAATGGGATGGCTGGGTCAAATGGTATTTCTAGTTCTAGATCCCTGAGGAATTGCCACACTGACTTCCACAATGGTTGAACTAGTTTACAGTCCCACCAACAGTGTAAAAGTGTTCCTATTTCTCCACATCCTCTCCAGCACCTGTTGTTTCCTGACTTTTTAATGATTGCCATTCTAACTGGTGTGAGATGGTATCTCATTGTGGTTTTGATTTGCATTTCTCTGATGGCCAGTGATGGTGAGCATTTTTTCATGTGTTTTTTGGCTGCATAAATGTCTTCTTTTGAGAAGTGTTTGTTCATGTCTTTCGCCCACTTTTTGATGGGGTTGTTTGTTTTATTCTTGTAAATATGTTTGAGTTCATTGTAGATTCCGGATATTAGCCCTTTGTCAGATTAGTAGGTTGCAAAAATTTTCTCCCATTTTGTAGGTTGCCTGTTCACCCTGATGGTAGTTTCTTTTGCTGTGCAGAAGCTCTTTAGTTTAATTAGATCCCATTTGTCAATTTTGTCTTTTGTTGCCATTGCTTTTGGTGTTTTAGACATGAAGTCCTTGCCCATGCCTATGTCCTCAATGGTAATGCCTAGGTTTTCTTCTAGGGTTTTTATGGTTTTAGGTCTAACGTTTAAGTCTTTAATCCATCTTGAATTAATTTTTGTATAAGGTGTAAGGAAGGGATCCAGTTTCAGCTTTCTACATATGGCTAGCCAGTTTTCCCACCACCATTTATTAAATAGGGAATCCTTTCCCCATTGCTTGTTTTTCTCAGGTTTGTCAAAGATCAGATAGTTGTAGATATGTGGCATTATTTCTGAGGGCTCTGTTCTGTTCCATTGATCTATATCTCCATTTTGGTACCAGTACCATGCTGTTTTGGTTACTGTAGCCTTGTAGTACAGTTTGAAGTCAGGTAGCGTGATGCCTCCAGCTTTGTTCTTTTGACTTAACAATAGCAAAGACTTGGAACCAACCCAAATGTCCAACAATGATAGACTGGATTATGAAAATGTGGCACATATACACCATGGAATACTATGCAGCCATAAAAAATGATGAGTTCATGTCCTTTGTAGGGACATGGATGAAATTGGAAATCATCATTCTCAGTAAACTATCGCAAGAACAAAAAACCAAACACCGCATATTCTCACTCATAGGTGGGAACTGAATAATGAGGTCACATGGACACAGGAAGGGGAATATCATACTCTGGGGACTGTGGTGGGGTGGGGGGAGGAGGGAGGGATAGCATTGGGAGATATACCTAATGCTAGATGACGAGTTAGTGGGTGCAGCGCACCAGCATGGCACATGTATACATATGTAACTAACCTGCACAATGTGCACATGTACCCTAAAACTTAAAGTATAATAAAAAAAAGTCAGGGCAACGACTGCCTTTGTTGGTTGTGGGGTAGTGACTGGATGTGAGTATGAGGAGGGACTACAGTGCTACTCAGGTTCTAACTCTTTGAGTGCTTGTTACACAAGTGTGTTCATGATGAGAAAATTTATCAATGTGAACTCTTAGGATCTGTGCTTTTTTTTCCCATATGTATTTTATACTTGAATAAACAAGCCTTTTTGCCTTCTAAAAAAAAAAAAAAGAAAAGAAAAGTTTTATAGATGGACTCCCAGCTTAAACCAGCATAGACACTCAGTAAGTGTTTGCTAATAAATGAAATGATATCTAAGCTAGTTTTTTGTACATACGTAAAGATGTAGTCACCAGAGCCCCTGACACACTGCTTTTTAGGGTTTAAAAGGGAGGTTTGATTTGCCTCCCATTAATTTAATCGAATTCACCAGAGTAAATGCCACCTCAGCAAAATCCTCACAAAAACAATGAGAGCTGACATCCAGCTGGTAGGCATTAGTTCCACAATATGTGTTGTTCACAAGCAGCATCTTTTCTGATTGGTCAGTCTCTGTATCATATGGAGGTTAAATATTTTGATTCTCACACATCTCCAACCCATGGCTCTATTTAAGCCTATCAGTTCCCAGAACTTTCAAACAAGGATCTCAGTTAAGGTCTTTCAGTTAAGATTATACTAGGCAACAATGGGCACTAAGCCAATTTACTATTCTAAACCAAGGACTAGAAAAGAGTGCATGGAGAATATTGGTCATATTTGTTTACAGCATGTGTGACTTAATAAATTGAGCACCTAGTTTTTTCTAAAAGTTGTTTGATTCTTTATTGATGGGATTGGAGTTTGTGGAGGTTTGTGGGTTTTTTCTTTTAATCTTGTTTTGTATTTTTCTGAATTGAGTTTTGATGAGCCTGTTCTGCCTCCTAGAAATACTTTCTCAAGTTATTACACACTTGATGGTATTACTTGTATCCATCGGAACCACAGCAGAGATGCATTTGAGAAAGTGATTTAAAGATGTTATTGCTGCCATTTGTTTATGAGTTTACTGAAGAAAGCCTAGGCATCATATGGATTTCTACTATATCAAGAATTACTTTGTCTTTAAAAAGTTCAAATGATGTTATTGCATAATAGATGACTTTTTGTGCTTTTCTCAGTCTTCTCAGAAAATATTGGAAATAAATAAAATCTAATTAGAACAAAAAGACTGAGGAATACTTAGGCTCAGCATTCTGTACAGCAATGAGTCAGCTTTATAATTATTTTGAAGTGTCAGAACAATATGTCTTCATATCATTACAATAACTTAAACATTAATTAGTATTCACTGGCTACTGTAAAATCTCATAAGTAAAAATTCTGTTTTATAATAAAATTTCTTCTTAAATATATGGACTTATTAAAAATAAAGCAGAAAATAGATATTTTTAAATGATAGAAATGTACAGTGTTTTAAATGAAGCTTAAAGTTCTCAAAATTATATTTCTATTCAAGCCTTAAGAGAACATTGAAAATATTTTCAAAATCACTCATGAATCATACTTTCCTTTTGATGTTATTTATTGGTGAATAACATGTATAAGGGATCACTTTTCACTCTAATTATCTATCTATATCTTATCACAAATGGTAGATTGTGAATTTCTTGGAAGAAGAACTTGGGTTTCATTGCCCTGTACACGCCCATATATTGCACAGGAACTTATACATGACAGGCACTCAATTTAAATGAAGGTATGAAATTCACAATATTCTCGTTTTGCTTATGAAAAATTAATGAGGCTACTTTAATTCAGTTTTGAGATTTTGACTTTCAAGAGACATTGGCCAAACAAATCCCCTTCCCTAATGGGTATTCATACTTATGTCTCTGGAACTGTTGCTGTTGCAAACAGCAGTAACTTCAGAAACATCAGGAATAAATTGCAGCAATGCCAAACCCTCAGATTCAGGGTAGACCCATCAGTTCACACTTTGGTCTGAAAAACTTTTTCTACTTTAATAAAAAATAGCCTATCAGGACATCCAAAGATTGACCAATTTTCCCAGTATCTTTCGTATTTGAAGTTAACATCAAACTAAAGCTCTCACATCCTCTTCAGACAAGTGTTGATTCCTTGGTCCCATTACAGACCCAATGGGTTCCTCTATCATAAAACATGAACAGAGGTTACCTAAGGTTCTCATTTTACAATGTTAAGTGAATAAGCCAATTATAAAGAATGCAATAACAATAAGTACCTTGATTTCACAAATGTTAACTAGAAATGTAAAAAGTAAGATAAAATAAAAACCATTGTGGAAAGTAGAAATAAATAAGAAATTGCTAAAGAATAGAGCATTATCTCCTAAAGTCTTCAGGGAGGAGAGACAGAAAGATAGGAGAAATTTTTTTAATAAAAAAGAATAAGAAGATATATTCCAAGGGATAAAGAAATTAGAAGACCTTAAAAAATATTAAGGGGACTGACTATTTAAAAGCTTTTGGAAAAAGAATTTCCAAAAGCTTTTAAATGACTTACAGGGGCAAACACCCTTTAAAATACCTGTTAGAGAGATCTTACATGTCCATAAATAGGAAGACTCAATGTTGTCAAGAAATTAGTTCTTCCCAATTACTTCTATAGATTCAATGCAATTCCAATCAAAATCTCAGCAAGTTATTTTGCAGATATTGACAAAATGATTCTGAAATTTTTATGGAGAGGTAAAAAATCCAGGATAGCCAACACAGTATTGAAGGACAAGAACAAAGTTGGAGGATTGACACTACCTAAATTCAAGACTACTATAAAGCTGTAGTAATGAAGACAGTGTGGTATTGATGAAAGAATGGATGAAGAGATCAATGGAACAGAATAGAGAGCCTAGAAATAGACGCACGTAAATGACGTAAACTGATTTTAACAAAGGAGCATAGGCAATATAATAAAGAAAACTGTCTTCCACAGATGGTGCTAGAACAACTGGACATCAACATGCAAAAAGAAAAAAAAAGAATGTAGACACAGATCTTACACACTTCATAAAAATAAATGCAAAATGGATTATAGGACTAAATATGAAATGCAGAAGTATGAAACTTCTATAAGATAACATAGGAGAAAATCTAGGTGAACTTGGGTGTGGGAATGACTTTTAAGACACAACACCAAAGGTATGATTCATGAAAAAAAAGTTGATAAGCTAGAACCTGTTACAATTAAAACCCCCTTGTGAAAAAGACAATGTTAAGAGAAAGAGATTGAAATAAAACATTTGCAAAAGACATGCCTGATTAAAGATTTCTACCCAAAACATACAAAGAACACTTAAAACTCAAGAATAAGAAAACAACCCAATTTTAAAAATGGGCCAAAACCTTAACAGACACCTCACCAAAGAAGGCAAATAAGCATATTAAAAAAAGGTTCAGTTCAACAATGAGATATTACAACAAACCTATTGAAATGGCTAAAAATCAGAACATTGACAACTGTAAATGCTGGTAACGATGTGGAACAATAGGAACACTCATTCACTGCTGGTAGGAATGTAAAATGGTATAGCCACTTTGTAAAAGAGTTTGGCAGTTTCTTATAATACTAAATGAACTCTTATCACATGATTCAGCAATTCCACTCATTGGTATTTACCCAGAAGAGTTTTAAACATACATTCACATGAAAACTTGCGTACAGATGTTTATAGAAATTTTATTGATAATTGCAAAAACTTGGAAGCAACCAAGATGTCCTTCAGTAGGTGAATGGATAAAGAAACTTTAATATACCAGGCAATAGAATATGATTTAGTGCTAAAAAGAAATGAGGTATCAAGACATGAAAAGACATGGAAGAAACTTAAGTGCATACTACTAAGTGAAAGAAGCCAGTCTGAAAAGAGTACATACTGTATGACCATATGAAATTCTAGAAAAGGCAAAACTATGGAGACAATAAAAAGATCAACAGTTGCCAGGGTTTGGCAGCAAGAGAGGGGAAAAGATGAATAGGCAAAATTCAGAAATCAGTGAAACTACTCTCTGTGTGATACTATAATGGTGGATACATGTCATTATACATTTGTCCAAGCCTGCAGAATGTACAACATCAAGAGTGAGCTCTAATGTAACTATGAACTTCAGGTGATAAAAATGTGTCAATGTAGGTTGATAAATTGTAACAAATATACCACTCTAGTGAAAGGTATTAGTAGTGGGGGAGGCTATCCATGTGTGGAGTTAGAGAATAACTGAGAAAGTACTGTAGCTTCTGAATTTTGCTGCTAACCTAAAACTGCTGTTAAAAAAAAAAAAACTTAAGCATTTAAAAAATTACATCTTCAATGAAAAATGTGAAGATAAGAGGTTTTCATAGCAACGCTCTGAATTTAGGATATGAACATATATTTACATCTATATACATATAATGAATTGAAAATTAAATATCATGTGAAACTATCTTTTATACAGTAAATTTTTAAATTTTATTTGGTGAAATTAGGGAAATGCAAATTTAAAACTACAGTGAGATACTCCTATACATCTATGCGAATACCTAAAATTCAAAAGACTAATAATACCACAGGCTGACAAGAATGTGGAGCAATAAGGACTCTAATTCATTGCTGAAGAGAATGCAAAATGGTACAGCCCACTTTGGAAAACAGCTTTACAGTGTCTTATAAATTTACCATAAGACCCAGTAATTCCACTCCTAGAAATGAAAACATATGTCTCCAGAAAGATATGTACACTGTATATGAATGTTCATAGCAACTTCATTCATATCTACTCAGTTTCTGCCCAAGTGGGTATACCAAAGTATATTGCTAACATCAATTCCTATAGTTAACATCAGACTCCGCAGGTTACTTCTCCGCAGGATTGCTCTTGCTTTACATGCAAGCTGCATGACTTGAGAGTTACACACATTTATGAGAGGCTGGCTATAAATGCAAAGGTTCCCATGACTTTGTCACTAATTTACAAAACAAAAAGCCTCACAAAACTCACTAAAAGTACTATACTTATAAGTAAGGTTTTATTATAAAGACTATGCTCAGGAACAGCCAAATAGAAGAGACTCATAGTGGAAGGCATGACTTTTCCCTGTGTGTCAGAGCTCATCGCCCTCCTGGCATATCAATGTCTTCACCAACCAAGAAGCTACACCAAACCTTTAGAGTTTTTTTTTTTTTTTTAGATGAAGTCTCGCTCTGTCACCCAGGCTGGAGTGCAGTGGTGCGATCTCAGCTCACTGCAACCTCCCCCTCCCAGGTTCAAGCAATTCTCCTGCCTCAGCCTCCAGAGTAGTTGGGATTATAGGCATGTGCCACCATGCCTGGCTAATTTTCTACTTTTAGTAGAGACAGGGTTTCACCATGTTAGGTCAGGCTGGTCTCGATCTCCTGACCTCGTGATCCGCCTGCCTCGGCCTCCCTGTTTAGAGTTTTTATCAAGGTTTCATTGTGTAGGCATGATTGATTAAACATTGGCCTTGGGCTTGAACTCAGTCTCTAGCTCCTATCCCTGGAGGTCAAGAAGCTGGAAAGTTCCAACACTCTAATCCTGTGCTTGGCCTCTCTAGTGACCAGCCCTATCCTGACATAATCTAGCTCTGCTACTTTCACCTCTGTGAGTCACCTCATTAGCATAACAGAAGTGTCTCTATCACTCAAAAAGGCCTCAGGATTTTTAAAGCTCTGTCCCAGGAACCAGGGACATAGACCATATATATTCTTTTATACCGTGGTACCTAGAACCTGAAAACAAACCAAATACCCATTAATCCATTAATAAAAAAGGAATAAACTACTGACAACTGCAATGGGATGAATCTCAAAAGCATTATGCTAAATGAAGAAGCCAGATATAAGACTATATATTCCATGATTCTATTTGTATGAAATTATATAAAACACTGAACTAACAATCATAGTGATAGGGGTTTGGGGAGTGGGATGGGAAGACAGAACTGACAGTGAAAGAGAAAGGGGAGGAAACTGTCTGGAGAGATAGAAATGTCCTTTCTTTTGATTATAGTTGTAGTTACATAGCATATAACATTTGTGAAGACTGGTCAAACAGTACACTTGAAATGAGTAAATTTATTGGGCATAAATTATACCTCATCAAAGCAGATAAAACTTGTTTTTTAAAAAAGTTAATTGATTAGATGTGATATCCAGCCTCACAGACTAAAAAATGAACATTTTGATTCACTTTTCTGAAAAGAAGTAAAAGCCTAAATTTTACTAACCTAAATCAGCATCAATAAAGATGAGCATTAACATGATTTTTGAATATGAATAGATTAGAAAAAGAGTAGCACAGTACTAATAATGCACAAAGAAAGGCATACTTGCTGCAACATAGCCAAAAGTCACAAGTAAGCATTTAAACATGGCAAAGTAGTAAAATAAAATTAGACTTCATTTAAATGCATTAAAAACTATGTATTATAAGATTTATCAAAAATTGAAATGTGAAAACAAACACATATCTCTGACAATAATGAACATTTTTTAAACTGGTTTCATTCATCATTTTCTGATATAAAATCTGTTGGGGGCAAGTGAAGAAGTGACTTTATTATCATTGACTATTTTTATTAAGTTCACCAATTAAATAGGCATCTCTAAAGCACATAAAAAGACATCTTTGGTCTACTTATTCTTAAATGTTATTACAGTGATAATGATGAGAGATGCTAATTATCCACAATAAGAGGAGTCCTGAACACGCTTTGTTCAATTTCAAGCACCTCATTACTAGAAATTTGCAAACTTCTATAAAAAGCCATCAGAAGGGCTGAGGGCTAATGTAATTCATTCATATGAAAAGGTCAAAAGAACATCAAGGATGACATACAATTAATCCTCATTAATTTGGCCTCAGATTATTCAAAGTCAGGGCTTTATGGAAGTTGGGGAAACCTGGACTTTGAAACAGCCGAGACATGAATGAGTTGCATTAAATGATGTTCAGGGCTTACTGTGTATGGTTAAGAAGAATAATTGTTAAAAGGCAGGATAGTCTATTATGGAGAATTTTGGGACAGAACAACAGTGTAATGTGTCATGGTGGCCTTATTCTTCAATGTTGAACATACCAAAAAAAAAAAAAAACCCAAAACTTTGTATTTTAATCACTCACTTAGGAATAATTTGATGATATCTAGAAAACTGGTTAATGATAAGTACATTCAAAACTGGCTAATGGGTAAATTCATTCAAAAAGATCATGGTGTCCTCATTCCTCAGTTTTGAACATACCTAAAAAAACCCCAAAAACTTTACATTTTAATCACTCAGGAATAATTTGATGATGTCTAGAAAACTTGTTAATGCTAAGTACATTCAAAACTGGCTAATGTGTAAAACATAATGCTAAGGTATACATTTTTAATAAAAGAGTATTTTTCACATAATTGAAAAATGCATTGCCTCTATCTAGGGACACATTTCCTGGATTAAAAATAACAAGAGGCAGGGCACGGTGGCTCACACCTGTAATTCCAGCCCTTTGGGAGGCCTAGGTGGGCGGATTACATAGTAAGGAGATCGAGACCATCCTGGCCAACATGGTGAAACCCTGTCTCTACTAAAATACAAAAAATTAGCCAGGCGTGGTGGTGCACGCCTGTAGTCCCAGCTACTCGGGAGGCTGAGGCAGGGGAATCAATTGAACCCAGGAGGCAGAGGTTGCAGTGAGCAGAGATTGCACCACTGCACTCCAGCCTGGCGACAGAGCAAGACTCCATCTCAAAAAAATAAAATATAACAAGAAAATTGGATTCATAATCAAATGACTGCTTGATGAGAACAGAGTTAGAACAAAGGTAAAAAATTGTGTTTCATTTAAGTAAGAATAATCTCACCCAAATTGTAAAGAGAGTCAGATTGCCATTAGTTACATGCATTAGGCGTTGATTCTTGTTTGCTTCAGTTAAGGTGACTTTCTCACCTTGTCTTAGATATTGAGATGCAGGGTTTACTTGCAGTTCATATTATCACCTATTCAAATACTACATTGAGCAATACTGTTCTTTTTGGGGGTTTTTTTGTTTTGTTTTTTTGGTTTTTGGTTTTTGGGTTTTTTTTTGAGACGGAGTCTCACTCTGTCACCCAGGCTGGAGTGCAGTGGCGCGATCTCGGCTCACTGCAAGCTCCGCCTCCTGGGTTCACGCCATTCTCCTGCCTCAGCCTCCCGACTAGCTGGGACTACAGGTGCCCCCCACCACCCCTGGCTAATTTTTTGTATTTTAGTAGAGACGGCATTTCACCGTGTTAGCCAGGGTGGTCTCTATCTCCTGACCTCGTGATCCACCTGCCTCGGCCTCCCAAAGTGCAGGGATTACATGCGTGAGCCACTGTGCCCGGCTGAGCAATAATATTCTTTAAGCAATAAAGTGCTCCTTATTAAAGCATGATCTCCAACAATTTGGTGGCATAATAAATTGTTTTCTACTATCTGGCTATATACACAAGTGAATGAGACTTTAAAGTAGTGATTAATTTCTATGAAGGAATGGTAAGAATGGGTTTTTATGAAATATCCCTGTTTTACTTCTGCATTTTGCAGTTTATTTATTCTTTCAACTCTACTACCTGCCAAACACTGTGTTTGGCACTGGGGATTTTATAGTAAACCTATAGAATTGGCCCTTGCCTTCATGGAGCATTCTGCACCTAATAGTGGAACGAAACAGCCTGCATTTGTTAAAACAGTATCTCTATGAGGTTCTTTCAGTTCATGAATGAATTTCTCTGAATACCTGGTATAGCTCATGTGGTTAGTTAGACATGCAAGTCTCATAAAGCCAGTAAGATCTCACAAGGAAATGGGAACTGTATAACATGATTTAACATGTGGGTGTTTAAGGAGCATGTTAATTAATTGTCCACTTGATTATTTTCTTGCTATATGGGAGAATAATTGGCATTCAATTGTGTATTGCCAGTAGCAGAAAGCTCTTTGAAATGGATATCAGTTATTCATTACCATGTCTTTGAGCCCAAATACTTTGGTGGAAATATTTCTATGAAATTATAATAAAAGTTAGTAGGCAAATACAAATTAATTTCTACTATCTCTTAAATATATCTAAAGCAAAAAAAAAAAAAGCAAAAAAAAAAACACATCTCAAATATGGTCATGATAATTCCTTAAAGGGAAGAGAAAGATAGGGTAGCAAAAAGGCCAGACATGGTGGCTTACACCTGTAATCCCAGCACTTTGGGAGGCCAAGGCGGGCAGATCACGAGGTCAAGAGATCAAGACCATCCTGGCCAACATGGTGAAACCCTGTCTCTACTAAAACTACAAAAATTAGCTGGGTGTGGTGGTGCACACCTGTAGTCCCAGCTACTTGGGAGGCTTAGGCAGGAGAATTGCTTGAATCCAGGACTTGGAGGTTGCAGTGAGGAGAGATTGTGCCACTGCACTCCAGCCTGGCAACAGAGTGAGACTCCGTCGCAAAAAAAAAAAAAAGGCTAGTAAAAAAAGAAAACAATGGAAGGGACAAGAAGAGGCTAATATGATCATCAGTAGCTGGTAGAAGGAGACCTCATTCCAATTCACTTTCCTCAACACTTACTGAAATCCCCTAGGTTCAAGGCACTGTACTAGGTCAGAAGGAAATAACAAAATAAGTAAGAAATATTTGAACTCCCCAGGGTTGCACAATTTTGTAGGGATTTATTTCTTCTCATTCTAATTTCTCTAACTCAGGATGCTTAAAGAGTGTCTGATTCTAAATAAGTATCTGGCCCTCCCCACATATTACTGGATTGTTTGAGAGTTAATGAGAGGTTTAAGAGGAGAAATTAAAACATTCACAAGAGTCCTGCTTTGGTCAGATGCTCTTGCACAGTTATTGAGCTTTTCGGTTGCATTTTCATGGCAGTGTCTCTCTGGGTTGTTTGTGAGTTTGTCTCATCAATAAGAAGAATCTCATTGTGCCACCCACCAAGCACGCACTTGCTAATCACTGTTAATTGCCTACAATTGAGATCAGCAAACTGTTCACTGAGTACAGCGATGGGCACTTAACTCATTGACACTGAGCTTTCCTGTGTGCCCATTTTCACTAATGCATCGTTTGCCCTGGAAATTGGAAGTCCCAGCATCAATCACATAAACCAGACTCAGTAGGTGGAAGTGTTTACTTTCCTCTTCACTTCCAGAGGGGGTGCAATATGGATAGGCACTTACATCTGGCCAGAGGGTGGGCAGCCTTTTCAGAGAGCAAAATCCTTCACTCCACCAGTAGAGCTTAAAAGAAGGGAATTCCCAGAGAGGCAAAATGTCCAGAAATACGACGAGAAGAGGCAGAATCTTTCACTGTTATCCTTTTGTTTTCAGACTCCCTGTCAACAAGCCACAGCCTTACGGGAAAGGTTGAAGAATGCCTCTGGAGATGACTGAGGAGGCAGGCTTCTTCGTAACTACTTCAAAAGCTGCTTCCTCTTAAGAGCCCACTATCATTGCAAATATGGGGATAAAAATCACTGCGATCAGCATCTAACTATTGATAGCATATGGCCCTGATACAGAGGGATAAAAGAAAAATGTCTTCTATTCCCAATTGTTGTGCCTATACATCTTCCTCCAGAGGTCCGAAGAGATACAATTGTACCTGTGTTTGATATGATTTGCATTTCCCTATAGTCACAGTATACATGTCTAATGCTATTAGACATATTAGTGGTGTTGCTACACCACTTAAAAAGAGGAATTTCCTGGGAATTTGTTAGATCTCTTGCCTCCATTGAACAGTAAAACCTTATCCCCTACAATCCCAAATCACCTTACCTTCACTTCCCATGATTACTCTTTATCACTGAAGTTTTGTTTTAAGGTATTAATGAAAAAATTATTCTGACACTTGTCAAAACAGTAAGGCAGGCTTTTTTTAGGACTATTGCAATAGCTGCTAAGACTATCGCACTAGGGGAGAAAGATTAGGCTCAACTCCAAATACAAGACTGCTGGGATTACAGACAATGAGCAGAATAAGGTGGGTCAGTAAATGGAAAATTACTAGGAGGAGACATCAAGTTTATGGAGACCCATGTTAAACTGACTTAACAGGATTCTTGCTGAAGTCAGGCCAAGGTGATCAGATATCAATGGTGGGAGGATTCTTGGTAAACCGACTTATTGGATTTTGGCTAAAATTGGACTCAGCATGCAAAGACAATCCCCAAGGAAAAAGTGTAGTCAAAAAGAAGGCTCTGAAGAGCCTGTGGAAACTTTGGTAAAGGAAAGAGTCTTTGTCAAGGTGCAAGAGTGATCCTTGTAATAGGTCATGCTGTGTTAGAGGTTACAAAGTTTAAAAGCAGGTTTCTGTCCTTGCAATAGTTTGCTGAGAATGATGGTTTCCAGCTTCATCCACGTCCCTACAAAGGACATGAACTCATCCTTTTTTATGGCCGCATAGTATTCCATGGTGTATATGTGCCACATTTTCTTAATCTAGTCTATCATTGGACATTTGACTTGGTTCCAAGTCTTTGCTATTATAAATAGTGCCGCAATAAACATACATGTGCATGTGTCTTTATAGCAGCATGATTTATAATCCTTTGGGTATATACCCAGTAATGGGATGGCTGGGTCAAATGGTATTTCTAGTTCTAGATCCTTGAGGAATTGTCACACTGACTTCCACAATGGTTGAACTAGTTTACCATCCCACCAACAGTATAAAAGTGTTCTGTTTCTCCACATCCTCTCCGGCACCTGTTGTTTCGTGACTTTTTAATGATCACCATTCTAACTGGTGTGAGATAGTATCTCATTGTGGTTTTGATTTGCATTTCTCTGATGACCAGTGATGATGAGCATTTTTTCATGTGTCTTTTGGCTGCATAAATGTCTTCTTTTGAGAAGTGTCTGTTCATATCCTTTGCCCACTTTTTGATGGGGTTGTTTTTTTCTTGTAAATTTGTTGGAGTTCATTGTAGATTCTGGATACTAGCCCTTTGTCAGATGAATAGGTTGCAAAAATTTTCTCCCATTCTGATGGTAGTTTCTTTTGCTGTGCAGAAGCTCTTTAGTTTAATTAGATCCCATTTGTCAATTTTGTCTTTTGTTGCCATTGCTTTTGGTGTTTTAGACATGAAGTCCTTGCCCATGCCTATGTCCTGAATGGTATTGCCTAGGTTTTCTTCTAGGGTTTTTATGGTTTTAGGTCTAACATTGAAGTCTTTAATCCATCTTGAATTAATTTTTGTATAAGGTGTAAGGAAGGGATCCAGTTTCAGCTTTCTACATATGACTAGCCAGTTTTCCCACCACCATTTATTAAATAGGGAATCCTTTCCCCATTGCTTGTTTTTGTCAGGTTTGTCAAAGATCACATAGTTGTAGATGTGTGGCATTATTTCTGAGGGCTCTGTTCTGTTCCGTTGGTCTATATCTCCATTTTGGTACCAGTACCATGCTGTTTTGGTTACTGTAGCCTTGTAGTATAGTTTGAAGTCAGGTAGCGTGATGCCTCTGGCTTTGTTCTTTTGGCTTAGGATTGACTTGGCAATGTGGGCTCTTTTTTGGTTCCATATGAACATTAAAGTAGTTCTTTCCAATTCTGTGAAGAAAGTCATTGGTAGCTTGATGGGGATGATATTGAATCTATAAATTACCTTGGGCAGTATGGCCATTTTCACAATATTGATTCTTCCTACCCATGAGCATGGAATGTTCTTCCATTTGTTTGTATCCTCTTTTATTTCATTGAGCAGTGGTTTGTAGTTCTCCTTGAAGAGGTCCTTCACATCCCTTGTAAGTTGGATTCTTAGGTATTTTATTCTCTTTGAAGCAATTGTGAATGGGAGTTCACTCATGATTTGGCTCTCTGTTTGTCTGTTATTGGTGTATAAGAATGCCTGTGATTTTTGCAATTGATTTTGTATCCTGAGACTTTGCTGAAGTTGCTTATCAGCTGAAGGAAATTTTGGGCTGAGACGATGGTGTTTTCTAGATATACAATCATGTCATCTGCAAAAAGGGACAATTTGACTTCCTCTTTTCCTAACTGAATACCCTTTATTTCTTTCTCCCGCCTGATTGCCCTGGCCAGAACTTCCAACACTATGTTGAATAGGAGTGGTGAGAGAGGGCATCCCTGTCTTGTGCCAGTTTTCAAAGGGAATGCTTCCAGTTTTTGCCCATTCAGTATGATCTTGGCTGTGGGTTTGTCATAGATAGCTCTTATTATTTTGAGATACGTCCCATCAATACCTAATTTATTGAGAGTTTTTAGCATGAAGGGTTGTTGAATTTTGTCAAAGGCCTTTTCTGCATCTATTGAGATAATCATGTGGTTTTTGTCATTGGTTCTTTTTATATGCTGGATTACATTTATTGATTTGCATATGTTGAACCAATCTTGCATCCCAGGGATGAAGCCCACTTGGTCACGGTGGATAAGATTTTTGATGTGCTGTCAGATTCGGTTTGCCAGTATTTTATTGAGGATTTTTGCATTGATGTTCATCAGGGATATTGGTGTAAAATTATTTTTTTTTTTGTTGTGTCCCTGCCAGGCTTTGGTATCAGGATGATGCTGGCCTCATAAAATGAGTTAGGGAGGATTCCCTCTTTTTCTGTTGATTGGAATAGTTTCAGAAGGAATGGTACCAGCTCCTCCTCATACCTCTGGTAGAATTCGGCTGTGAATCCATCTGGTCCTGGACTGTTTTTGGTTGGTAAGCTATTAATTATTGTCTGAATTTCAGAGTCTGTTATTGGTCTATTCAGAGATTCAACTTCTTACTGGTTTAGTCTTGGGAGGGTGTATGTGTTGAGGAATTTATCCATTTCTTCTAGATTTTCTAGTTTATTTGCGTAGAGGTGTTTATAGTATTCTCTGATGGTAGTTTGTATTTCTGTGGGATCGGTGGTGATATCCCTTCTATCACTTTTTATTGCATCTAACCAAACACTACATGTTCTCACTCATAGGTGGGAATTGAACAATGAGAACACATGGACACAGGAAGGGGAACATCACACACCAGGGCCTGTTGTGGGGTGGGGGGAGGGGGGAGGGATAGCATTAAGAGATATACCTAATGTTAAATGACGAGTTAATGGGTGCAGCACACCAACATGGCACATGCATACATATGTAACAAACCTGCACGTTGAGCACATGTACCCTAAAACTTAAAGTATAATAAAAAATAAAATAAAAGCATCTTAGAATTAACTCTCTTATTGTAGTTTCCTAAATCAACAAGCCAGATGGAAGGACAAGAAGCTTCACTCAAATTGGCTTCAGTATGGGTTTACAAAAATAGCTTATCTATTTTTATACATTATATATTATATATATTTTATACATTATATATTTTTATATTGCTTATCCTTTCCCTCTCTATTCACTCCATTTGATCTATGCAGACATTTATCTCCTCCTCCCACTCTTGCTACTCTCCCCTCCATAATCCAGACTGTAGCTTTACTGATTTTCAATGTCTTCATTTTACCACCTATAGACCTCCATCTAGTATCTAGTCCCAATAATTTAGATTTGATTTTATATCAGTTTTAAAATGTTCCGGGATTCAGTTCAATTATTGTAACTGGGGTTTGGAATATTATTGTCTTTTCTTGAATTTTGGTTCTTTTTCTTCTTCTAGCTTATGTGAAAGCTTTCTAAACCCTCGATCTATATACCCTCCAAGCTAAAGTCCTCCAAGACCATATCTAGAATGTGATTTTTCTATTTTCTTGATTCAAGACAAGAAAATAAAATGAGACATAATTTTGTGCATTCATCAGAAGAGTATAACTTTAAAAATCAAATAGTACCTGGTGGTAGTGAGTATATTACTAGAAGGAAAGGATATTGCTACTATGACTACATGGCTGTCTTTTCATAGTCATGAAGGTTATGGAGAAGAAAAAGGACTTCCTTATAAAATGATGCTCTAAAGACTGCAAAATTTTTGGAGGTGGTAGGTTCTGTGAGAGTTTTTGCCTTCTTTTTTTGTATTTATAAAATATTAGTTTATGACATGTTATTTTCAATTATCAATGAATGTCTTCATTTTTTGTGTGTTTTCATTCCCTTCATCTTCACAACCCAATATCTCATTCTATTCCCTTTTTCACTCTAAGCACCCAAGCTTGAGTTGGTATTTACCCAAATGGTACTAACTTCTAATTCTGCTCACTTTTCCCAAAAAACATTAGGCATCTCAGATTGATCCATATTATATTTATAGTCCTAGTTCATACATTTTAACTGCGTTATTTTTGTGCATATAATAATGTTTAGTTGGACGTTAATTATTTCCATTGTTTCCAACTCTTAAGCCATTACAATTAAAAATAGTTCTCTGATAGATATCCTTATCCATGATTATTTGGGTACTGATCTAAGAGATTCTCTGGGATATGTATTAATACCTTCAGACAGGAGATTATGCGTACTTGATTTCACTAAATATTCAAATTGGTCTCCTGGATGGTTGCCACAATATCATTTTCTTCCAGTAATATGCTCACTAGCACTGGATGCTATCTGACTTTTTAAGTTTTACTCCTCTGATGAGTGCACAAAATTATGTCACATTTTAATTTTTCATTGTCTGATTACTAATAAATGTGAGCACTTCTCTATGAAAGTGCCATTTAAGTTTTCCCCCTGAAAATTATCTACTCATATCATTTGGTCACTTCTGTATTGGGTTGCTTGACAGTTTCTTCCTGATTTGCAGGAATTCTTTACACATTTTAGCTATTAATCCTTTTTATTTACATATTTAAAAGTCATATTCCTCCAGTTGTTAACTTGTTTTTTAATGTCTACATATGGTATCCATTGTTAAACAGAAGTGTTTAAGCCTACTGTAATCAAATCCATCTATCTTTCTGTATTTGTGATTCGTGCTTTTTTTGTTTCTGGTTTAAGAAATCTTCCACAGACCCAAGGTCATAATGATATTCTTCTGAATTTTGTTCTAATAGTTGTATAACATTTCCTTTCATTTCTAGGCTTTTATTCAATTTAGATTTTAATTTTTTATAGATGGGAGAATAAAGCCCATTTCCAAACGGCATTTATTAATAATCTTTTTCTCACCCAGTTATGAAGCCACTACTACTGTCCATGTATATATGCATATATATGTGTATATATACATACACACACATATTCATATGACTGTCTCATATGTATGTATACATGCACACACATAATCACTTAATTATGCAGTAAAACAGTATCTTATTATCTGGTCAGATAAGTTTCTCCCTCTTTTATTTTTGTGGGTGTAAAAGGTCTTAACTATTCAGAAACAGTCTTCTATAAATTTTAGGGTTATTTTACTTAATTCTCAGTGGGATTTTGAAAAAAATTCATAACGTTTATAGTTTAATTTGGGAAGAACTAACATCTTTATGATGTTAAACTTTCTCATTCATGAATATGTTATATAGCCATTTTTTAACTTAGCAACTACTTCCTAAATATTCATTGCTATTATAATTGATATTTTATTATATATTACATCTTCTGATTGCTACTATTAAAAAGGAATACTATTGATTTTTGTATATTGATTTTATATCCTAGAAATTTGCCAAGCTACCTCATATTCTAATAGTTTATTATTGATGAAAATAACAGTTTAGTGTCATCTCTTCCATTTTTTGAATCTTTTATGTAAGGTAGTGTTATGAGTGGAGACTCAGAAGCCAAACTTCCTGACCCTGATGCTTATTAGCTGTATGACCTTGAGCAAGATACTTGATATCTCTGAGTCCCAAATATTTTCATCTGAATTATGGAGCTGGTGATAGGACCTCCTCATAGGTTCTTGTGATTATTAAATAATTTAATGCATATAAAGAAACTAAAATAGTGTTGGTAAATTATTACTGCATTGGTAAATTTTAACTGCATTGTTGAATTGAATAGCAGCAAAGATAGACATTCTTGCTTTATTCTAAGGCTTAGGCAGGATGATTCTAAGTCTTCTCCATTGGGTACAATGATCAGTGTTGGGTTTTGGTAGCTAATCTTTCCTGGATAAAGGGAGTCCCATTTTATTCCTGGTTATCTGAGAGTTTTATCTGGTACATTTTAATATGTATATTTATTAATATTTTCTTAAATGCCAACACAGGCTTCTGGAGCATAGCAGGTTAATTATTATACTTACATAATAAAAAGCACACTAGTCCCCTTTGCCTCAATTCATAACTCTTGAAGGTGGCACGATGAGAGCTATATATTTTCCCACATGTTAGCGGACCTTCTGTGGGCAAGGAACCTTAAAAATACATCTCTGGATGCTCACATGCATGCTTTCCCACTTCCCATGAGAGCATCTCCTTGCAAACTTATTGAGAAGAGTCCTGGATCCTCACTCTTTGTAATGTAAATAAATCTAAGGAAAAGATAAGAAAGGTATCTCCAGCTTTACCATCCAGCGATGTTTCCATGTCTTCCAGTCACATCACCCCTTTGGAGATAAACACATACTTGCAGGGAAGTGAATCTCCCTGGAGTGTTCTCTTGCTAATCAATCACAAATTGACTTATATGGATTGCTCTTTTAACCCAGGTCCTGAGCTTTAGTTACATTTTCTCAGAAAAACCCTAACTGTGCATAAATTACAATATCATAAATAGATATTGAATTTCATCCCCACATTACCATAAGTAGACATTGAACTTTATCAAATGCTTTTTAAATTTTGCCCTCACATTATCGTCAATAAATATGAAACTTTCAAATGCTTTTTCTACATCGATTTAGAAGGTCATATAAATTTTTGCCTTTCCTATGAATAGGTAGTAAACCGTATCAACAGATTTTCCAATTTCAAACCATATTGCATTCCCTTCTTGACAAAAATCCTACTTGATCTTGATATAATACACTATTAGGTGTTTCTAGCTAACATTTTATATAGATTTGATATCTCTATTTTGATAAGTAAAAATGGCCAATAAGTAGCTTTTCTTACATTGTTCTCATCTGGTTTTGGTTTTAAGATTAGACTACATTTCAAATGATTTGAGCAACTATATTTTTTAATCTGTAAAACAATATGTTTAAGAGAAAAATGATCTATTTTTTGAAAATTGGGTAGGGCTTCCTTATAAAACTATCTATCTCTGGTACTTTTAAGGGATGGAGAAATAGGGGGTATTCTTATTATAAATTTAAATAATCTAATAGAAATTATTCCATTGAACCCTTCTATGTTTAATTAGAATGTCTGTATCTTCTTGGGCCAATACTGATCAGTATAATTTTTTTCCAGAAATGTATGTGTTTTCACAGAAGTCCCAAATTTACTGGGATTCATCTGTGAGTTGAAATATTTTTATCTGTAGCTATTGTCCTTTCTGATTCCATATTATTTTCTCTATCAGTCTTGCCAGAAATCTATCAGTCTTTTAAATTTTCTTACCTTAATAATTAATTGGTCGTGCTAATCATCTATTTAGATATTCTTCCCTAGATAGGTTGATTTATGCCTTTATATTTATTATTTCTTTTATTCCTACTTCTTTAGTTTATATTTATCATCCTTTTCTATATTCTTGAGAAAAAAGCTTATCTAATTTTTTCTTTTTTTTGAGACAGAGTCTCACTGTGTTGCCCAGCCTGGAGTGCAGTGGCACAATCTCAGCTCACTGCAACATCCACCTCCCAGGTTCAAGCGATTCTCCTGCCTTAGCTTTCCAAGTAGCTGGGACTACAGGTGCACGCCACCACGCCAGGCTAATTTTTGTATTTTTAGTAAAGACAGGGTTTCACCATGTTGTCCAGGCTGGTCTCAAAACTCCTGACGTCGTGATCCGCCCGCCTCAGCCTCCCAAAGTGCTGGGATTACAGGCGTGAGCCCCTGCGCCCAGCCGCTTATCTACTTTTTATTCCTTGTTGTATTCTTATAAATACACTAAGCTATAAATTTATTTTAAAAGTGATGTAAGTTGCATTGGACTAATTTTGTTACATAGTACATTGTAATTCACTGCCAAGAATTTTTTAAGGCCTTTTACAATTTGGGGTCAAGATGTATGTTTTTTATTTTTTAGTCATACGATTATTTGAGTTTCCAAGGACTCAACTGGGTGTATGAAATAATGCAGTAATAAGATATACAAGAGTATTTGTAAATGTGATACATGGTTGTTCAATAGAACACGTTAACATAGATTGCGTTGAGAATGCATCAACTGAAAGCTAAATTACAATTTAACTTTGAAATTAATTGAAAAGATGGTGGGTTGATGAGCAAATCAGTTTGAAACAGAAGACTAAGTTTCCTCTTTTCCAAATAGCCCAGAGATGAAATAATACCTCACTTCTGCCCCCAAAATCCTTGGACAATGACAAAATGGTCTAGTTAACTTTTACATAGGTGCCAGATACTTCAATAAACATTTATTTGAAGAATGTTAAGGCATCTCTGTGTGTTTCCTCATTTATAAAACAAAGGGTAATGACTAGATTAGTGCTAAAGTAGTTGGTTGTGACTTGTTTAAGCCAATCCACCAGGAAATAAGGAATCTACACCTCAGAATATAAATAAAGCAGTACTTCATCAAGAAAGCTTTCCTTTTCATCTAGGGAAAGGAAATAATAGTGTGATCGATGAAGATGATTTCTAGTTTCCTTTTTAATTCTAAGTATGATGATTTGATTGATAGTAGTTTATGAGGCTTTCTAATTTTGTAAAAGTTCTAAATGTCAGAAGTTTTGCTATAATTTGCATAGCCCTTATCGCATAAAAGCTGTTCCTGTTAATTTTTTCAGATTTCTTAAAGTGCTTTGATTCTTTATAGGTTGTCATCGTTAAAAATTTTGTTTCTTCTAGTCTTTCACATATCAATGCTGTCATCATCATGTAAGTCATCTTTGCAGAAGTGGAAAGCAGGGAGAAGACCTAAATTAGACTAAAGTAGAGACAATGAAGTACATTATCATTTCTGTGCCCTGATGGCACAGGGAAGGCAGTTGCAAGAACATTAGATTAGTTGATAAATTACAGAACCTGGAAAATCGGTACATCTCTATTTTGCTTAACTAACTACATTGTTCCAAGTGTTTCCTGGGGATGTGTATAAGGGAAAGGAAGTTCGTCCTCAACATATCTTCATTGATAACCTTCTGAATTGCCTTTTCCTTCCTCTTAGATGAGTAGTTGATATTTTTCTTCTCAATCCAAACCTCTTTGTTTAAATGGTTGTCACATTACAGTATTCTGTTGGAAAGAATTAGAGTCAACATATGATTACACAATGTTTCCACCAAAGTAAGTGAGGGGAAAAAACAATAAAATAGTTGATGTATGTTTTAGTGCAAGATATTTTTTAAATGTGCCTTCAAACCCTCTCCAGCCAACTCACTGGCCTGCAAATTACCCTAGGAACTTTTTAAAATGCTGGATACAATTTTATAGAAATAGCATAGAATAATTTTCATTGATTATTCAATGGGGCTGGAGAAGAAGTTAGATGTATATGACCTTTTAAAAACTCCACAGATGATAGTGCAGTGAAACTGCTAATCATGGTTTTAGAAAGGACTTCATATACTTAGTTCTTTAGCCCAACTACATATTCAATTCTTAAACTAATCAGCAACACCCTATCAAGCTTGACGCCACATGATTAGACCCACTTAGTGACAGTAAACTCACTTTCCAAAGCAAACTGTTTCAACTTTAGAGAATTCAGAGTATAAGAAATCACTCCAAAATTAGTCTCATGGCAGCTTCCAAAATTGGTCTCATGTCTTTCCAGTGGAGCTATTTAAAACAAATTCAATTCACTTTACCCAAGATGGTCTTTCAAATATTTCAAGTAAATTTTAAGAGACCCTATTCCAGGCCCAAAGCTTCATTTCTTAGCCTATTTTCTTGTGGCCCTCTGAACATGCTACAGTAGAGCTGCATTTTTTTTTGTTTTGTTTTTTGAGACAGAGTTTTGCTCATATTGACCAGGCTGGAGTGCGATGGCACAATTTCAGCTCACCGCAACCTCCGCCCCCTAGGTTCAAGTGATTCTCCTGCCTCCGCCTCCCGAGTAGCTGGGAATACAGGCATGCACCAACAGGCGCAGCTAATTTTGTATTTTTAGTAGAGACAGGGTTTCTCCATGTTGGTCAGGCTGGTCTTGAACTCCTGACCTCAGGTGATCCACCCGCCTCAGCCTCCCAAGTGCTGGGATTACAGGCATGAGCCACCGCACCTAGCCCAGAGCTGCTTGTAAAAGCCATCCTTAAAATAGGCGAAATCCTTCATATGAAATCTCAGAAACTAGATCAAAACTATTTTCTCTCAATATAGATGCTGTGTTTCAGTAAATACGTTTTGACTATTTGCCATTTGAACTATTCTTTGTGGAATCTATATCACAAAAATAGCCCACCTTTAATTTGAATAACCTAAAATTTCTAAATTGACATGCCATGTTTTACAAATTTATACTTTCTGCTAACTTTGGCCCTAACAGAAGAATGTTCTGTTGATCACTAGAAATATCTATCCTATTGGAATTGATTTATTGTCATCACTTACCACCAGGTTTTATTTTGATTCTCA
Organism: Pan paniscus; assembly: GCF_029289425.2. Lineage (NCBI taxonomy): Eukaryota > Metazoa > Chordata > Mammalia > Primates > Hominidae > Pan > Pan paniscus. The sequence goes on along the minus strand of NC_073252.2, from coordinate 62,701,719 downwards.
CATCATTTGTAGTCACTGCTCATCTCTGCTTCTGTGCTGCCGCTGTATTCATCCACATCATCCATGAAAATGCTCTAGAGAAGCAAGACAAGGATAGAGCTATGTCACTGACAATAAGATTGTCTTCCAGGCTCTTATGGGTTCATTGATTCAGTGGTGCTGATTAGTATCCTCAGAGCATGTTTCTTCCACAGTTGCTAATTTCTTTAGTTGTATTATACTAGTTTCTGGTTCATATTTCTCCACTACTTTCAGATGAACACAACAAGAACCTCTTTCCAAATATTTGGGTCCAAATATTCTAAGCTTACTATATTATCCTGACAAATCTTCCTGTGGGAAAAACAAATGAGGCCAGTGTGACCTAAAGTGGTTCTACTAACCTTTGATGTTCTTGGTAAGTGCTGTTTTTCGCTCACAGTATACTGAACCATCCTTTTAATAGTCTGTCCTAGAATCTTGCCCAAATTTAATGACAAAAATCAATCCATCAACATCAGGCATGCCTAGACTCTCCCCATGTTTCTTACAGAGTTTACTATATTTTATTATAATTGTTTATAGATATGTTACCAAAGGCAAGAACTGTATCTAAGGATAGTGCCTGGCATATGAAATATCTGTTGAATGAATACGTTAAAATCCTTCTCACATTTTTTAGCAATTAAAATTAAAGGCATTGCAAGGATTTTAGATGATAGGAATGGTAGACAAACTCTAAGATGATGCCCATGTGCATGCCTTCTGATATTTACACCTTTGATTAGCCTTCCTTTTGAGTGTGAGTAGGACCTGTGCCTTGCTTCTAACTAGTTGAATACAGCAAAGGTGATGGGATGCATGGGATTATAAGTACATGATTACATTAAACAACATGGTAATGCTCATCTTGGGAAGTGAGTCCTTCTTCCTTGCTGGTTTTGAAAGGGTGAGAAGCCATGTTGGAAAGAAATACATGGCCAAGAAACTGAGGGCAGCCCCACATCAATGGCCAGCAAAAAACTGAGGCCCTCAATCCAACTACCCACAAGGAACTAAATGTTGCCAAAAACTATGTGAGCTTGGAAACAAATCCTTCTTCAGGCAAACCTCAGATGAGACTATAGACCACTGACTCCCTTAATTTGAGCCTTAGTAATGACCCGCTAGCCATGCCTGGGCTTCTGACCCACAGAAGCTACATATCCAAATGATCTAGGAAGCTTTATAAGTATATACATGTTCCAACCTCAAACTTCAACTATTCTGAAAAAAAAGAAAAGAAAAGAAAAGAAAAGCCTTGCAGGTGATTCTGGTTGAGAACCCCTGACCTAAACTAATCAATTTTAATACAAAAATTAAAAATAAAATTATGCAAGAGTAGGTAAACAAAACAAAACAAAAAGATATTCTAAATGAATAGAAAGGACAAGAAAGATATGCTCCAGAAATGGCCACGGAGGGTGTTGAGGGTGTAATTTGTACATTGTACAAATTGTACGTTCAGATTTTGCCTTTCCCTAAAGATTCCTTCAGCACGCTGTGTTGAAGTATGGCTATCAGTATTCCACTGACAGACAGAGCTCCACATTTTTGCTATTTTGTTCACATTTATCTTAAAAATCTTGGTTTCCCTAGGGCTATCTCTGACCTCTAGCTCTCGATTCTAGAACCACCTTTCTTATCTGAGATTATAGATTTTGAGTGCATCTAGGTCATCCCTGCTTATCATGTAATATCCTTTCCTAAGGTATGCTCCTGCCTTTCTTGTAAAACAACCTTCTCTTAGGTCCCTTTTACATGCCCCCATTTTTAAACAATATCTGTGCTATGCATGTTAACTCCTCACCACCTCAACCCCCATCTTTCAATGAGTACTCTGGGAAAACGTTTTTATTATCCTGAAGCAAGAGCCTCTGAACTTACACTGAGAAAAGTTTCAGTTATATCAATGTCTATTGCTGCAGGGGTACATTTTTCACCTAATTTCTCTGATATCTGTTCTCTCAGCTACCCTGAAGGAGATAAGCTGTTCTATTAACAAACAGGGCAGGCTATGTCTTCCTAGTTATCTCTAAACTGAACTATATTTCCACTAATTAAATTGGATCCCTCTACTGAAGAATCAGAGCCTACACTTGAGGCTTTCTTCTAAATTTGTGTTCACTCTTTCCCTTTAAATCTTCCCATCAGCTGGCCTTGAAACTAAGATGTCCCCCTCAAACCTCTGCTTGTTCTCTTTGTCCAAAGGCTTATATATGCCCCAAAGTTGTGGTTAGACTCAAGCTTGTCTCTAAAAGGATATATCCAGTACATCACTTTTTTTCGGATAATTCTAACTTTTCCTTTAGCCTTTTGGAAAACTTTCTAACTTTCCTTTATCTCTCCATTTCTACTGGGAAGAGAAAACTGCTTTCTGCTGCTGATGGTTTAAAAAATAATAATTTCTTATTAAAAATAGTCATGCATAGCTATGCAACACATTTTAGAACAGCCTACCAGGCCAAATATATAGAAACAAACTTACAATAAGTAAAAGTAAGTTACAGATCAGATTTGCATTTCGAATAAGTTCATTTAACAAGTTAAAGCCTTCTAATCCCAGACTACGGATGATGTAAAGTATAGACACCCTTTACCAGCGCAATAACAATGACCCCTAGAACTACTAGCCTATCTATTTACCCAGCATGAAAAAACAGGCATGCATTAAGAGTAAGTGGGAACACGAGGATTTGTATCCCTTGCTTCCCCTTCTCTATCCTTCAGGTGACCCCAAGAGTCACATTGCCGGTAGCATTTCTATCACAATAAGACTGCTACTGCTCCATGAATGTGGCCTACATGGAAAAAATTAGAGATCTGCACCCTAACAGCAAAACAAATCCAATTATGTACCAGCAATTTTAATGCCTTTCCAAGATTGAAGTAGCTCACTAAACCTCAGACAGTAAGGATCCAGGGAGCATGTTTATTTATTTATACCATGCCTCCCTCCAAATAGGATTTGAAGCAGTTCAGTGAGCATGTTAATAATGCTTATTCTCAAAACCCTATTTACTGTGCTGTGCTGCAGCAGATATCAGTACCCCTGTTTGCTCTTAGAAAACCTGACTCTGGGGAGGGTAGTTTATTTATTGTGGGATTTTCTGAAATTCAGAAGGGATCTTGAGGTCTGACTTAAAAAAAAAAAAAAAAACCTCCCATGGGATATGTGAGAAGTAGGGAAGAAAAGAACCCAAACATTGGGGTGGAACCACCCTGGTAGGGGAGGGCAAGAGGAACCAAACCGACAAGGTTCTAGGATTCCCATGATAGTGCTGATCATAGAGATCAGGCCGCACAGGGGGTCCTAGTCAGGAAATGGGACTTGGAAAATTATTGAAGAATTGTGCTCCTGACACCAGAGAATGTTGCCTATGTATTCAATTATTAATTTTTTCTTTTCGATATTTGTGATTAGGGCACTGTGGAGTTTGGAAACTTCTGCTGCCTAGAAATGACTATTTTCCATGTTTCTGGGTGGGAATTCAGGTGGAGAGAGAAAAGGCATTGCTGAGGGCTCACCAGGCATCACATATTGTGATGGGTATTTTGCATATAGAGTTTCAACAGATCCCAATAAGAAATCTGCAAAATTGGAGTTATTGTTCCCCTTTTGTAGATGAGGAAACTGATGCAGAGAGAGAGCCAATTCATCAGAGGCAGCTAATAAGTGACAAAGCTGAAAGTAGAATATTTAAAAATAAAGGATCTAGATAAGACCTTTGTGTAAGAGAAAAACTTCTGAGTGATTTCTTACACTGTGCTCAGCATATAGTAGGCACAAGGCTATAGTGTCTGCTTGCAAAATTGACACAAAAATATAAAAATAAGCCATTCAATAGATATTGACTGAGTGCCTACTATGTGCCAGACACTATGAATCAACATAGAATAAATTTTACACTAAAATTACAATTAGAATGTAAATCGGCTTTAATCTATGAAAATGAAATTAGGCCAGCAGGGAGTCTATCAAATGAGACTATTAAAATACATCCCATAAGAGGAAGAGCAAGCAGGAAAAATCAGGTGAAGGGACGATGAGATAATGTAATTTTAAAATTGGCTCTTGTTCTCCTGAAATACTTTTAAGATATTACTGCAAAATTACACAGTCAACAAGAATATGTCATTTTTAAAAGACTTTCTCACTCAGGTCAGTGCATAAATAATAATATGTTTTTTAAAATGTATGACTATTCATTAAACCATTGACCACTTCCAGCCTATTAAGTATGTAAGTATTTTAAAAATTACTTTAATACATATTTACCCAATAGACCAGAAAAGTTCCTTTGGTCCACGATGTGTATTTTAAAAGCTGCCTACACAAGGAGTTATCTGATTGAAGCTAGAGCCTGCTGCCAACTACATAATATGCATTTTAAAGAACAACCTAATTATGTGCTTACCCAAGAGAACAAAGTTAATACTGAGGGTCAATAGTTATTACCTTCCTTTACCATCTTTTATTCTTTTCTGTCAAATAAAATGGGAGGGGAAGTTTATGTCTGCTCTCTTATCTATTTTCTCTTGACAACTCATGTTCCAATGTTTTCACCCCTACCTTCAAAAAAACAAAATAAAGGAAGGAAGGAAGGAAAGAAAGAAGGGAGGAAGGAAGAGAAGGAGGAAGGGAGCATGGGAGGGAGGAAAGGAGGTAGAGAAAGAAGGTGGCAAGAAGGAAGGAGAGAAAGGCAAAAAAAAAAACATATAATTAAAAGTGAGTGCCTGGCTTATAACAAACAGGAAAGATCAAAATTCCATCCCTTTATATTATTTTATCTGAAAGATCAAAAGTCCACTTCTTAATTTATATTATTTTCTCTTTTCTAACAGTTTAACCTATATACTCATTATTTCCAAAATTATCTAGTGTCCTCTGTTTATTGGAAATATTACCTTTCCCCATTTTCCTTGGTAAGACAGAATGATATAGGTTCCTTTCTTCACTTGCACAAAACAAAAATTCTATGTTATTTAAGTCATTGAGTCTGTTTCCAATGGCACAATATAAAGGGTTTCTCAGCAGAAAATCCATTCTCGTGCATACAAATATAAAATCAAAAACTGTATTTTCTGCCTGGCACAATGGCTCATGCCCATAATCCCAGCACTTTGGGAGGCCAAGGCAGATGGATCACTTGAGGTCAGGTGTTTGAGACCAACCTGGTCGACATGATGAAACCCAGACTGTACTAAGAATACAAAAATTAGCAGGGCATGGTGGCATGTGCATCTAATCCCAGCTACTCAGGAGGCTGAGGCAGGAGAATCACTTGAACCCAGGAAAACAGAGGTTGCAGTGAGCTACTGCACTCCCTCCTGGGTGACAGAGCGCAACACCATCTCAAAAAAACAAAAACAAAAAAAAAACTGTATTTTCAACAGGCAGACTGACAGGCTTGCTAGTTTCTCTGCTTAGTGTCCTCATTTCGCCACACTGGCAGTAGCAATACCACCCCACCTTTGAAAGGGACCTAATAGACCAACAGAACAAGGTTGGCAGTTTCCCCATAGGGATATTTCCCCTTAACTTTTGGTGATGTATAACTACCCATTTAGCTCTAATGAATATAGCCAAAATGGAAATATCACCTCTTATTTAAGTAGTAGATGTCAGCTCCTCATGAAACAGTAAGTTATGGCTGTGAATACCGATGGCTGCCATATACGCTACTCATAAAAGTTATCCTCTATCACTCCCAGCTCTGATAGCAGACTTAAGGGTGACATTTATTTTATTTAAAAAAATCATTTTGAACAAAGATTTACTTCCTCTCTTTACCACCACTTCCCCATCACTTAAATCAATTACATTCTGTCTCCAAAAAAATCAGAAATCCTTCACTAGTTCTAACCGAATCTAAAGACGTCCTCCTATTCTAAATGTGTTTATTTTAATCAGTCTCATAAGATGCATTCAGGTTTAAAGATGGATTAAAAATACCAGAGTCAAGGTTATTTTTTAATTCATCTCAATAATTTATCATTTCTATGCTTTATTTTGTAATCATTATTGTATACCTGAAGAATATCCCAGAGATCCAAAAGCTGATGGGAATTTCTTAAATGAACTTGGCAATTTTATAGAGAAAGGAAGAAGTCTTAGAAACTAAGTGGACTTTAATTAAAGAAAAGCTTGTTTACTCTCAGCATGGTAATTAAAATATAATTAATATTTAAAGAAAAAATTCTAATACAAAAAATATGTTTGAACTTCTCCATGACTGTACTAATGAGCTCAATGACTCACCTTACTGTACCCATGTTTCCTACTCTCCAGTTGACAAGAACAACAAATATAATTGTAAACATTTTGTAAAAATAAAATCATTATTTTGTATTTAATGCATATAGATATGTAGCAAAAAAAAAACTAGATAAAATTTAAAAATAATGAACGCCATTATAAATCTAAACCACAAGATTCTGACACCACCACCTCTTTTTTTTGTGATGGAGTTTCGCTCTGTCACACAGGTTGGAGAGCAATGGCCTGATCTTGGCTCACTGCAACCTCCGCCTCCCGGGTTCAAGTGATTCTCCTGCTTCAGTCTCCTGAGTAGTAGGGATTACAGATGCGCATCACCATACCCGGCTAATATTTTGTATTTTTAGTAAAGATGGGATTACTAAATGTTAGCCAAGCTGGTCTCGAACTCCTGACCTTGTGATCCGCCCACTTCGGCCTCCCAAAGGGCTGGGATTACAGGCGTGAGCCACTGCACCCAGCTTACCACCACCTCTTAATTACATATTACATATGTTAGTTTTTTATAGACATACCATTCTCTATCAGTAGTAAACTCTACTAGGGGGTCAGATTTATTTTCTCATTTAGTAATAGATCCAAGATGCCAACTAAAAGTTAGACCAAACTGGAAAGAAAATGTAAAGTCTTCAGGCTCCTTGTTGTGTTTGTTATTTTTTTAAGTCTTTGAGAAATACACCAATACCTGTTGGTTTACAGGCATATTCTCCTTTGTTTCTAATAAGTTTTAAAATAAATTTTGCATTTTTATCAAATTAATTTGAGCCATAATTGAACTCAGTTTGACAAAGGAAACACATCAGAATCTACTTGAGTACATTTTCTTCACCATCTGAGTTTAACTGGTATTAGGGCAGCCTTTCTTCTCAGTGCTCTAGATCCAAAATATGCCTTTAAGAATCAGATTAGATTCAGTTGCAAGTATATTTAAAAACTCTGTAGTCCCCATCAGATTCATCTCTCCCTTTCTTGGCACAGGTCAGCCACCTATATAAAATGGCAATGAGATACTAAACTCTTTGGTCAATTTGTTGACTCTGATTTTAAGCTAGACTCAAAAATGAGAACCAGATGTAGACGCAAAGTTCATTATCTGTCTGGCTACCACTTTCCCAGACAAATGACCTATTGACTAACTCATAGGTAAATTTCCATCAATAGCTTCAAATTCCACATAACCTCGAAGGACATTAAATCTATTCATTTATGTCTTGCTTTAGTATCCAAGTAAATGAAGCAGGATTTAGAAACTTCATTAGCTGAATCATGGTTGGTTATGGGATAAGCTTTATTACTTATTTGGTAGAATTTGCACAACACATTAAGTTTGGTAATTAATAGAATCATGTATGGTAATTTGGGCTGTTAAGAGATTTCTGTTTGGTTGTGGATAGTCAAAACTACTTGATTAAAAGATTTCATAAGTTTCCATATGTAGCTTCTAAAACAAAAGCTGATTCTCTATATATTTAGTACCTACTACTGTATATTCACTGTTTTCTACTCATATCCCAAATCAAAATCTTGTCAAAAATGAGAACAAAGAATACTCTGAATTCTTTTTAGAAGAAGGTAAGATTTTGGAAAAAGGTGAGTTTTGGATAGCCTCTCAGCATTTCTGGGATTGCTGCTTGTGCATTTTTTTACTGCTGACAAGATCCCTAATAGAACTAGAATTGTTTCAAACAAGATTGTGCAATTTAGCTTTGCATCCTTTTCTCTAGACCTATAAGTGTGATAGTAACTGATTCTCTTTTGCATGGCTCTAGAGGTAAAATTTATAGATTAGTGGACTTGGATTTGATACCTCACAAAGGGTTGGGGAAAGACAAGAACTAAAGAGCAGTTCACTGTGTCCTATGTCAAAGAAACCCTGAATGCAATGAGGAAAGGGAGGAAAAAGAGTTTCATAGATCAGACTCCAAAATAGAAAAGGAGAGTGAATGCATTAAGGTTCAAAGGTTATAACTTGACAACAACCTAATATGGCAGTCTTATACTGGGAAGGGATCTGATCTATAAATTGTAATCCTATCTCTCTGTCTATCCCACTGCATGATCTTGGGACTCAATTTTCTAATCTAAAAATGAGAATATTGAAATTCTTGGTCTGTAAGTGTCATTCTAGCTGTAAAATTATCTAATCTGACCTGAAACAGGAGACTGAGTCCAATTGTGAAGTAGGTAAAATTTCTGGCCTACAATCTCCCTACCAGTCTACATTTCCTTCCTCTTAGCACATTTCCTTCCTCTTAGCACATTTCCTGGTGATCTCTTCAACCTCCAGGTCTTGTCCAGGATAAATAGTTTCCCTCTTGGGGCAGTAAAACTGTCTGGCAATTAATGCAATGTAGTTGACTAATAATAAAGATGTTAGCTGATGATGGCTAAATGAATGACCCTTCCCACAAGTAATAGCATTTTAAACATAAATGGATTCTCAAAGACTAAAACACCATGACCCAAAAGACTGAAATTATAATGATGAACTGAGAGGAAGTAGACTTAATCTTTTGTGCATAAGTAATCATCTACCCTGCTTACTCATAAAGCTGTCCGGACTGCTTTGTCTAGAGTGAGAAGTTCAAGGTAGAAGTTGAAACAACGCCACAGTGTGGTGGTTAATAGCACAGACATTGAAAGCAGAGTTGGATTTAAGTCCCTGCTGTATCATTTCATAATTGCTTGAGTTTTAACAAGTTACTAACCTATCTAATCTTAAGTTTTCTTATCTATAAAATAGGATAATAATGTCTATATCCCAGAATCATTTTAAGAATGATGACAGTATAGTTGGCACATAGTACACATGTAAAAACTGCTTACTATCATTATTATTACCACTTATCTGGGAACATTAGTGATGAGCCTGTTTAAAAATCAAATGATGTTATTTTCACTTCCACATGTAGAGCCACAACAAGCCTTGCTGTTTTATAAAATGAATATACAATATAAGATCTCTGACTATAAAATAATGACACTGGCTTAGCATCAGCAAATCAATCTGATTGTTTTATAGTTACATTTTCATAATTAATTGGCTGAATACTGGTTTACCTTGTAAAATCCATCCTTCCTATGTTCAATGGGCAACTTGCAGCCCCGCATAAATGGTGGATAATTTCCCTAAGTCTTCAAAATTATCTGTCCTATTCGATAATCTTTAAATGATGGAAATAAATTGAATTGAAATGGAAAAGGACTGACCTCATGCTATGAATCAAATAAGTACAAATGAGAAACTAATCCAAAACAGAAGCACTCTGGATTTGCACACTTTATTAGCCCTTGGTCCCTATGTCTTCTGACTACTCAATATCAACTATTGTAGCATTATTTTACTATATAAATCCTTCTATGTTTTATTCAGATCAATAGCTTTTGCCTTTAAATTTATAGATCTTGCTTGACCAAGTATTGAATAACTATGAAGCCAAGGACTGGGAAGAGCTCCCTCTGCTAATAGTGCCAAGGGGAATCCTGACAAAGTAAGCCGGCCATCTACTCCTCTCCAGCTTTTCATCTTCAGAGTCCAGAGGGATCCCCAGATGCGGGGAGTAAGCCTACTCCTCTGACCTCTATACCTCCATTACTAAGGGTCAAATGAAAAGTGCCAAATCTTTACATATCCAGGTAAGAGTCATCCTCTCCTCCTGCCTGAATACTGACTAGACTGTACCAGCCTTAGGGCCATCAGGACAAATTTCATCATGCTTCTTATCACTGTTTATGTCTTTATCACAGGAAACCCAAGATTTCCTGGTCATCCTTCCCTGAACTTTCTGCTCATTTTCCCTGAGACAAACGAAACAATCCGAAGATGACTTCCAAAAGTTTTACTTCTATACACACCCATCTATTTTCTGCTTATTTTCTCTTCTTTCTCTCTCATTACTATTAACTGTCTATGTTCCTAGCTAAGGTTAACTCTTCTGCTTTGCAATAGATATCATCATCTCTTGCCTGCTTGAGAGCATTTGTCCTGCTGATTTCCCCTCTCTCTTGCATTGTCAATGTTACTTTTTCCAGTATCTCTCTTTTTTCTTTTGCTTCCACCACTCTAGAAATTCCTCTTACTCTTATCATTGTCAACCTGACTGTATTATTACTAATCCAATAGTAAAATTCTCAATCCTCTTGCTACTTAACCTATCAACAGCATCTGACACATTTCATTCTTTACATCTCCTTGATGTGGCTTCTACAACTCCACACTCACCTGACTTTCTCACAACTCACCAGGTACTTCTTTTAGTCTGTGTGCTAATTTCTTTTTTGTTCACCAACCTCTTGATGAAGAAGAAACCGAGGGCTCAGTCCTTGGACCTCATCTATTTTCTCTCTACATCCACTTCTTTGGTAATCTCAGTCAGATTCAAGGCTTTAAATAGTGCCTCTATGCTGATGACTCTCAGATTTAATTTCCAGCTGGGATCTAGCCTCTCAACTTCAAACTCCCACTCAACATCTCCACATGCATATCTAAAAGGCATCTCAAGGGCAGCATACCCCGACTCTCCAAATGAACTCTCAAACTCCTCCTGCCCCCTAAACCTAAAACAGTCTATCTTAGTGAAGAACAGCTTCATTTTTCCACTTGTTTAGACTGAAAACCTTGGAGTCACCCTTTACTCCTCTCTCTTTCTTGGCCTCTCACACACACGTGCATCTTGTCTTATTAAAAAACAAATCCTACCAATTCTGTCTTCAAAATATATCCAGAGTCCCATCATGTTTCACCATGTCTGCTGCTGCCTCCTTTCTGGCCCAGGCCACCGTTTTTTTGCTGAGATTATTGCAATAGCCTCCTAAGTGGTCCTCCTGCTTCTTTCTGTGAATTCTCAACATTGCAGTAATAGGCATCCTAGGAAAACTTACCAGTCAGATCATATCACTCTTCTGCTCAAAACTCTCCAATATCTACCATCTCACTCATTTTAAGAATCAAGGTTTTTACAATAATGGCCTGTAAGTCCCTATAGGATGTGTGGCTGCCTGTTAACTCTCTGACTTTATCTTCTATAAACTCAATTCCCTGCGCTCCTGCCCTGCTGGGCATCTTATTCCTTCTCAGACTTGCCAGATGTGCTTCCACAACAGTGTTTGCACTCACTTCCTTAGTGGCCTGGAATGCTCTTCCCCCAGACACCAACATGACTTATGTCTTCACTTCCTCATTCATCGCGTCTGTGCAGGTATTCTCTTCTCAGAAGGGATTCCCCTGCCTGCCATATTTCAAAATGGAAGACTCAGCCCTGACTGTCTGGTCTCTTTCCCTGCTTTACTTTTCTCTGTAGCACTTTCATCATATAGCACACTACATATTTTACTTATACTCTTTTTTTTTTTTTTTTTTTTTGAGACGGAATCTCACACTGTCACCCAGGCTGGAGTGCAGTAGCGTGATCTTGGCTCACTGCAAGCTCTGCCTCCTGGGTTCACACCATTCTCCTGCCTCAGCCTCCCGAGTAGCTGGGACTACAGGTGCCCGCCACCACGCCCAGCTAATATTTTGTATTTTTAGTAGAGACGGGATTTCACCATGTTAGCCAGGATGGCCTCGATCTCCTGACCTCATGATCCGCCGACCTTGGCCTCCCAAAGTGCTGGGATTACAGGTGTGAGCCACCGTGCCCAGCCCCCATATTTTACTTATATTCTTTATTAACTCTCCCTCCCTGTTCAGACGCAAACTTTATGAGAGTGAGGATTTTTTGTTTTATTGTATTCTCTACTGTCTCAGGTTCCTAAAGCAAAGAATTTTAAAACTTGAAGAGTTCTTAGATGTTTAGAAAATAGGCAACATACTCAATTACAGTGTTGTTATAATAATAATAATAATGAACATTGTAATGCTTACTGTGTGTCAATCACTACTTTAATGGTTTTTCTATGTCTGTCTATTTATAAAATTAGCTCATTTAACCCTCACAATTAACCTATAAAGTAGAAAATACTTTTGTCCACATTTTATAAATAAAGAAATTAAGTCCCAGAGAGGTTAATGATGAGGCTCAGGACATGCTACCCCAAAATATGGCACCTTGGTATTTGAGAAAACAGCAAAAGCAGAAAGGTCACTCTCACCTTCCCCTCATCACTTCTCCCATAAAGCAGGCCATAAAACCTAACTGACCTTCCCCATAAGACCCTATACATGGAGGAAAAGAACATTCTTATCTCTGAAGACACTGAGACCCAGAAAAGAATCTGAGCAAACAGGCTTTGCTAAGTTTCCCCAGTCTATCACCATTAGGTCATACTTGTCCTCGCATACTTCTCCACAACTATCAACTTTATCAAACAGCATAGAAATACACAGGTTTCCCTGTTTCTTTGGGTCTTCATTTCTGAAGCCTTCTGTGTCCTGTAACACTTATATTGAATAATTGTTATGCTTATCTCTTGTTAATCTGTCCTTTGTTTTACAGACCTCAGCCATGAACCTAGCAACATACATTTAAAAACACGCTCAAGATTACACTGTATGTGGAAAATCAAAATTTGGATCTGGAATTTATGCTTAACTTCTCTAGGCTCTGTTTCCTCTGTTAAAATTGAGAAAAAAAGATATTTGCAGGATTGTGGCGAGAATTATATATAATATATTGAGGGTATAAAGACAACAGCACAGTGTCTAACTCTGGGATGTCAGTACATGGAAGCAATAATTATGCTGCAACTGCTAAACATACAGAGTAAAATTTGGTACAAGGAATCTGAAAATACCTTTCTAAATAGAAGTGCTATGTTATTCAGTCTCCCAATTTGTGTTTTGTTTGGTGGCGCCATATTTAAGAGAGGCCTTCAAAATCACACAAATCTGCTCTTTGGAAAAAAATTAATTGGAGTTCATTTTTGTTATTGTTTTCTTAGCTTAGTGGCTGTATTATGCAAGTCTGTATCAATATACACACAGTCTAACAATGCAGGCATATTTTCAAGTGAAAGGGGATAGATTTTGTAAACCACTCAGTATTTGTTTCGTTAGTCCAAGACTCTAACCTTCTCTTCATTCAAGCTTGCAGAGTTCCAATATAAAGAAATCTTTAAACCCCAGGCCTGCTGACTGGCATGAGCTCTGTTCTGGTACCATAGAGGAGCCAGACGTAAGGCTCCAGACAGGGACCCTGAAATGAAGTAGGTAGATCGATGTCCCCATTTGTGATCCAGTGCCCCAAAATAACTTCACAGCATGAGTGACTGTGTGAGGGCCCTACTGAATTTGTATTCTAGAGAACAGACTAAAAGGTCAACATGCATGTATATTTATAAAGGAATTGGTATTTGCTAATCAGTTAGGGGAAATGTTTCTTCCTTTGTAGCAATTTCTCAAAAAAAAGCTTCTTAAAGAGAGCATCTCAACTCTTTTTCTGTAGAAAGCCTGCAGTCAGTCTTAGAAAACTCCCACAAATTACACTTCTGTATTTTCTGAAATACTTAGGACAAAACGTGGTCAAACTGATAGTCTACTCATGCTACAATCTTATAACCAAGATTAAGATGCAACGTCAAATAGTAAGTTTTTCATATCCATTAAAGGGGGAAAATGTGCATACTTGTTTTGAAGCCATATTGTTGTATAAATTCCCTAGACTGGCAAATATTCTTTAGTTGCAAACTATGGGTGGAGCATGTCAGTTTCACATGTGACAATAATTGTCAACCACCTTTATCAGAATAGAGATTATACCGCTATACAATTCCTCTGATAGTAAGAATGAGTAAAGTGATCTTCTATCTCCAATCCCCAATTCTATAGACGTAAACTTATTTGTCATGTTATCCTGGCTTAATTAGTTCTGAAAACATTTGTTAGCATGACTCATATAGAGATATCTAGAAAAATACATTAATAATGAAAACACTCCTTTTGAAAATATAAAATCAGAGTTGCTTAGTAGCCCTGCATCTCCTTTTCAGGCTATGCTGTCTGATAGACTGCTTCTCCAGAATCCATGTCCTTTACATCAGGTAACTCTTCCAGTCACCAAGCAGCACTTGCACCTGACAAAGTGATGGAATTGCTGGGCCTCACAGCTTCTCTGCCTCTATTCACTCCACTGCTCAGTTTGTTGTGATCACTACATCTCCCTTTCTCAGTCAACCCTCTCTCATAACCCTTTAAAATTTCACACTAGAGATTATTTTACATAGAGTGTAGTTCTAATTTTGTGAGTTCTAACAACATAGAATAGAATCCCTTAATGCCTTTAATCACTTAATCCATGTGACACCCCCACTTCCAGGAATATCTGATTACCTCTATGATTTATGTCTTCTTGCAAAGCTTAACCACAGTAGCTGGCACTTCCTCATCTGGCCTCAGCCCCCTGCTGTTTTATTTCTTCTTCAGTTACTACTCTCAGTATTCATTCTCATCCACTACTTTACAAATATTACTCAATAAATATCAGTTAAATTAAGTTGGGTTTTTTCTTATTATTTTAGTAACTTTGGATTCTAAATGTGCTTCTGGGTATAAAGTGAGCTTTAGTTTTATACATGAGTGCCTTGGGAATTTATTGAAGGGATAATTAACGCATATTTGAGTTAGTGGAGAAAAACTAGAATGGGTAATTTGGAGGTAAAGATAAAAAGATGACAGAAACATCACCTAGTTAAGACAAAGGTAATACTAGGATGAATCTGAGAGATCTATCAACCCAAACAAGTATAATAAAAACAATGTTTAGCTTACAATACGCATAGAATGTGAACTCCAGTGGATAATGGTGATGGGCAAGGCAGCAAGGTAAATGAAGCAATTATTACACATGGACAAAAGATCAATCAGTAAAGAGGGTTGGTATGAGGTCATAGCTGCAGTTAACACTTGTAATTCAGCCACAATGATATTCTGTCATGAGGAAAATACAATAAGTTTAAAGATTTGCCATCTAAGAAGATGTTTTTATTACTGGAGCATAAACACAATGTTGTATCAAATGATGGATTAGTACTCAAAGAATGAGAGTTGAAATAATTTTTTTTTCAGATAGTTTCACTCTGTTGCCCAGGCTGGAGTGCAGTGGCACGATCTTGGCTCACTGCAACCTCCACCTCCCAGGTTCAAGTGATTCTTATGCCTCAGCCTCTCCAGTATCTGGGATTACAGGTTTGTGCCACCACACCCAGCTAATTTTTTGTCTTTTTAGTAGACATAGGGTTTCATCATGTTGGACAGGCTAGTCTTGAACTCCTGACCTCAAGTGATCCGTCTGCCTCAGCCTCCCAAAGTGCTGGGATTAAAAGTGTGGGCCACTGCGCCTGGCCTGAAATAAATTTTTATTTGATAATGTGTCCATATATTTTTATTGCCTGAATCCTGTAGTTTTACTGAGTAGTTTTTTGAGGAAATGGAAGAACTAGTTATCTCATCCCTTAGATTAACAAAAATTATAGGAAAAAAAAGCTCATGAGAATATTTAAACAATAATTTGTGTACATTACTATTATAATCCTATTGACCCATAAAGATGTGCACGTACTTATTACACATGCACACACACACACACACACACACACGCATGGCCATAACTGTGCCCTGGCCAGACTTTACCTGCCCATAGGTCTCAGAGCCCAATTCCTCACCTCCAATGTGAAGAACTAGATATGGGGGCAGGAATGTAGATAGCAAGGGGTTGGGGCAACAAGAATGTGTGCACTGCTAGTGGTGTGTACAGTGTAGCTGCAGGGATGTGAGTGAGCAAAAACATGGGTGTGTGCACACAACCAGCATGGTTGCCATGTAGAATTCTTCAGGTTCTACAATATTAAGAAAATTTACTTAAGAAAGGAAATCTTTTCTAATTCAAAAAAAGGTATTAAATGGATTAATGGTGTCCCTCCTTCTGAAGCTAAACCTAGAAATATAACACTATATAAGAAGAGGCAGAAAAAAACATACCTACAAGAGAAGCAGAAAAATCAGGAACCAGCTCACAAAATGGACTTAAGACTAGAAGAAAAATGGAATGCAAGTTGAAGACAGAGTTAGTAAACTATAGACAGAAAACGTGGAGCAGAGAAGGGATACTTGGGTGCCACTGAAGAATGTAGTGGTCTGCTGCCACTTTCCCTGATTGCTTGTGTTCAGATCCCTGGGCAGCCACTTACTAAATGGTACTTGTATTAGCCTGTTCTCACACTTCTATGAACCACTTCTGGAGACTGGGTGATTTATAAGGAAAGAGGTTTAGGCCAGGCGCAGTGTGCTCATGCCTGTAATCCCAGCACTTTGGGAGGCCAAGGTGGGTGGATCACGAGGTCAGGAGTTCAAGACCAGCCTGGCCAAGATGGTGAAATCTCGTCTCTACTAAAAACACAAAAATTAGCTGGGCATGGTGGCATGCACCTGTAATCCTAGCTGCTCAGGAGGCTGAGGCAGGAGAATCCCTTGAACCCAGGAGGTGGGGTTTGCAGTGAGCCGAGATCGTGCCATTGCTCTCCAGCCTGGGCAACAAGAGCGAAACTCCGTCAAAAAAAAAAAAAAAAAAAAAAACAAAGAAAGGAAAGAGGTGTAATTGACTCACAGTTCTGCATGGCGGAGGAGGCCTCAGGAAACTTACAATCATGGCGAAAGGGGGAGCAGACACCTTCTTCACAAGAAGGCAGGAGGAGAGACGAGTGTGTGAGAGTGCAGGAAAAACTACATTTATATAACCATCAATTCTTGTGAGAATTTACTCACTATCAAGAGAACAGAATGGGGGAACCACTCCCATGATCCAATCACTTCCTTCCTTCAACATGTGGGGATCACAATTTGAGATGAGATTTGGGTGGGACACAGAGCCAAACTATATTAGTGCCCATGGTCAAGTCGTTTAAACTGCAAGTGCCTGGATTTCCTCATCTGCAAATTAAGATCATGACACTACACTTGTCATAAGTTTTGTGTATTTAAGTACATTAAATAAAGAAACAAGTCTAAAGCACATAGTAATAATAAACATTCAATAAATGTTGTTATCATTAATGTTAGTCTTATTATTATTCACAAATGGTTTGGTAACAGGTTCTCAAAGCCATAAATTGCTCTGCACCAAAGCCTCTTCCCTGACTTACCTCCATGACATGAGAAATCAGTAAAGGCAGTATCACATCCCTTCCAAATCTGTATGTCCAGTGGGATCTTCTAGCAGGACCAGAGAGCAGTGGAAGGACAGGGCCAACATAAAAATGGTGCCCAGAAGAAAGCTCTCTGCTCGTTTCCATCTCTTCCATTTTCCAAGTCAGCAGGCAAAGGATAGTATCCAAAAATATGAAGCCACTTGTCTAGGAATATGGCCAGGTGGATAAAAGTGAGTACATGGTGTGCAATTAATCATGCACAGTATTGTAGAGTTACATACATTACTAAGAATTGCCAATAAATCTGTCAATTAAGTTATAATACCAGAATGAATTAAGAACATAAGGAAATTGTCCATAGAACCTAACATTTTCATTAAAACACAATGAAAATGTTGCCCTTAAATTTTGTTTCTGGGGCAGAACTCTTTCCAGTGGTTGCATGATAATTTTTTAAAAGAAATAAAGGCCTTTTTAAGAAGCAAATAGCATGGCATCACTGTATTCCAGACTAAACCTAAGAAAAACGTTTCTTACTTTCTATTTAGGTGATCTAAATATACTATAAATAACGCAAGAAACTTCTAGAACTCCTCTAAGCTATAATGAACCTAAAATAGAAGCAGAAGATTATGAGTAATAAACAAGCTTACCAGGACAAATGTGATGCATATCATAGCAAAACCCCCAGGGCATCAAAAATAATGATGAAACACCACATATTTGACGGGGGTGCTGCAGCAGCTGTCAGAACAGCATGGAGTATCAATACAAGCTACAGAGAGATTGTGTTTAAGTATGGTCCCCGAGCCCACTGTGCACCTAGGAGTTGTGACAGGCACTTCAAATAGCATCTTTAATGACTATTCAAATAAAGATAGGATGATTTGTGATATCCTTTCTCATTTTTTTAAATACCAAATATGAAGCCAACCCTACATAAATTCCTTTACCTTGCCGAGTGAGAAACAATCTCTCATTATAATATACTCCCATAAATCACTCAGGATTGTGTAGTAGAAATAGCATGGCTCTGCCTTTAATTCTGTCTCTCTCTCTCTTTGCGTGTGTGTGTGTGTGTGTGTGTGTGTGTGTGTGTGTGTGAAAGAGAGAGAGAAATAGGATTATCACCTACTTTACAAAGTCTTTGTAAGTAAAAGTAATTTGTGTCATAAGTGCTCAATGATATATATTTTCTCTAGAAATAAATGCAGTATCTATAAGCTAACATAATGTCTAACACAGAGTACTTCTTCAATGAATATTTGTATAGGAAAATGAGAAAGATGATAAAAGGATAGGGTAGAGAAAGATTAGGAAGAAGAAAAGCAAAAAGACAGAATGAAGAACTATTAGAAACATTTCCTAACACTCTGGCTAGCAGAAAAACCAGATCTTTGTGTGTTTTATCTGGTGTAGAAGCACAAAGTGTGTTGATGGAAAGGTGGTAGCTATTATCCCCACAGTTCCCTGGTGAGGTATGTGAAGATTCAACAGTTCTCCTAACTGGTTAGTGGCAGAGCTAGAATTGAATTTCAAGTAGTGTACCTACTAAATGCTTTGCCATACTTAGGTGAAAGTTTATGCATTATATCCTATTTGACCCTTTTTCTAAAACCTCTCACCAATTTGATGTGGCATCAGAGAGCAAGACACACATATCAATGCTAATCGCTTCCATTAGGCTGAACAATTTTTTTTCTCTTCAATTGATTTCCACCATTTTTGCTCTTGTAATTTAGGAAACTTTCTGAAAGCACAGTCTTCAGTCTCTTGGGTAGGAAACATTTTGATATTTCCATGAAGTACTTTACTAATCTGCCTATATCCTTCTTAGCTTCACTGTTCACTGCTACCCATAATATTATTCCCAATCAGTGTGTCTCTTTAATGTGTTGAACCTTTAGGGTGACTGATATGGGTTACACAGTAGTGAACTAAAGTGGATATAGAAAAAAAATGAGTGTCATAAGTCAGTTTGCTCCATTATTCTAATGGCTTTTAAAACATGAAATTATTTTTGATCAAGGCGTATTGAAAGTTTGCACAGTTTAGAAGCCATTTGATTTTCACATACTCTATATTTTAACATTTAACAATGTGACAGTCTCAAAATGGCACATTGTCAACTTGAAAGTCACTTTAGAAATTCTGAGGTACTAAACTAAGTGTGGGGTAGACCATATACAATTATCTATGGAATTGTAGGGCAATGTTGGCTCTCAAGGACTTAGATGAAAATATCATCATCATATGACCCATATAACTGTCACATTACTTTTCTTAAAGTGTAAACTTTTCATTAAATGTATTTTATTGAAACCAAAACGTTTACAATTGAAGCTAAATTGATGAAAAACAGTAACACCCTATGATACAGTCTGGCTCCGTGTCCCCACCCAAATCTTATCCTGAATTGTAATTTGAATAGTAATCCCCACATGTTGAGAAAAGGACCTTGTGGAAGGTGACTAGATCATGGGGGTGGTCCTGCCATGCTGTTTTTGTGATAGTGAGTGAGTTCTCACAAGATCTAATGGTTTTATAAGGGGCTTTTCCCCGCTTCACTCTGCACTTCTCCTCCCTGACACGATGTGAAGAAGAACATATTTGCTTTCCCTTCTGCAATGATTGTAAGTTTCCTGGGGCCTCCCCAGCCCTGCAGAACTGTAAGTCAATTAAAACTCTTTCCTTTAAAAATTACCTTGTCTTGAGTATTTCTTCATAGCAGTGTGAGAATAAACTAATATAGTAAATTGGTACCAGTTAGTGGGGCACTGCTGTAAAGATACCCAATATGTGGAAGCAACTTTGGAACTGCATAGCAGGCAGAGGTTGGAACAGTTTGGAGGGTTCAGAAGAAGACAGGGAGATGTGAGAAAGCTTGGAACTTCCTAGAGACTTGTTGAGTGGCTTTGACCAAAATGCTGATAGTGATATGGACAGCGAAGTCCAGACAGTGGTAGTCTCAGAAGGAGATGCAGAACTTGCTGGGAACCGAATAAAGGTTACTCTTGCTATGCTTTAGCAAAGAAACTGGTGGCATTTTGCCCCTGCCCTAGAGGTCTGTGGAACTTTGAGTTTCAGAGAGATGATTTAGGGTATCTGGCTGAAGAAATTTCTAATCAGCAAGGCATTCAAGAGGTGATGTGAGTGCTATTAAAAGCATTCAGTTTCATGTATTCACAAAGATATGATTTGGAATTGGAACTTATGTTTAAAAGGGAAGCAAAGCATAAAAGTTTGAAAACTTTGCAGCCTGATGATGTGATAGGAGAGAAAAACCTGTTTTCTGAGGAAAAATTCAATCTGGCTGCAGAAATTGCATAATTAATGAGGAGCCAAATGTTAATTGTGAATACAATGAGGAAAATGCCTCCATAGCATGTCAGAGACATTCCAGCAGCCCCTCCCATCACAGACCCAGAGACCTAGAAGGAAAGAATTGTTTGGTGGGCTGGGTCCTAGGGCCACCCTGCTGTTTGCAGCCTAGAGACTTAGTGACCTGCATCTCGGCTGCTCCAGCAATGGCTAAAAGGGGCCAAGGTACAGTTATATCATGGTTTCAGAGGGTGCAAGCCCAAAGCCTTGGCAGCTTCCATGTGGTGTTGAGCCTGCGGGTGCACAGAAGTCAAGAATTGAGATTTGGGAACCTCCACCTAGATTTCAGAGGATGTATGAAAATGCCTGAATGTTCAGATAGAAGTTTGCTGCAGTGGTGGGGCCCTCATGGAGAACTTCTGCTAGGGCAGTGGAAAGGGGAAATGTGAGGTCAGAGCTCCCACACAGAGTCCCCACTGGGGCACTGCCTAGTGGAGCTGTGAGAAACAGTCCACTGTCCTCCAGATGCCAGAATGGTAGATCCCTGAAAGTTTGTACCATGCACCTGAAAAAGCTGCAGACACTCAACATCAGCCCTTGAAAACAGTCAGGGGTTGGGGGGGGGGTGTGTGGGCGTTGCTATATGCTGCAAAACCACAGGGGTGGAGCTACCCAACGATGTGAGAGCCCACCTCTTGCATCAATGTGTCCTGGATGTGAGATATGGAAGCAAAAGAGATTTTTTGGAGCTTTAAGATTGAATTATTGCCTCATTGGATTTTAGACTTGCATGGAGCCTGTAGCCCCTTTATATTGGCCAATTTTCCCATTTGGAGTAGGTGTATTTACCCAATGCCTGTGCCTCCATTGTATCTAGAAAGTAACTTGCTTTTGATTATATAGGCTCATAGGCAGAAGGGACTTGACTTGTCTCAGATGAGGCTATGGACTTGGACTTTTGGATTAATGCTGAAATGAGTTAAGACTTTGGAGAGCTGTTGGGAAGGCACAACTGTGTTTTGAAATATGAGAAAGACAAGATCTGGGAGGGGCCATGGGCAAAACGATATGGTCTGGCTCTGTGTCCCCACCCAAATCTCATCTTGAATTGCAATCTAAATTGTAATCGCCATATGTTGTGGGAGGGACCCCGTGGGAGGTTATTAGATCATGCAGTGGTCTCCCCATGCTATTCTCATGACAGTGAGTGACTTTTCACAAGATTTGGTGGTTTTATAAGAGACTTTTCCCCCTTCGCTCTGCACTTCTCCTTCCTGCCATCATGTGAAGAAAGACATGTTTGCTTCCCCTTCCACCACGATTGTAAGTTTCCTGAGGCCTCCCCAGCCCTGCTGAACCGTGGGTCAATAACCTCTTTTCTTAATAAGTTACCCAGTCTTGGTATTTATTCATAGCAGTGTCAGAATGGACTAATACACCCTATAATCTAATTCTTTAGTATTTAGTCATCCTACATGATTCAGGTTTTTATTTTGATATATCTGTCCCTTCAAAGTGAGACTTACCAATTATAGTAGCCCTACAGTGTGCTTTGATAATTACACATTGTATACATGTATTGAAATATACACTATACCTGATAAATAGGTACAATTATGTGTCAATTAAAATCAATAATAAAAGCAAAAAAAGTGAGATTTGCCAAAATATCTCACTTTTATGAGTTTAAGAAATTGAATTTCCCTGTTGTCATTGAAAAAGAGACAATTTACATTCTTCTAGAAAACAGAGCCAAGTGATACAAGGAAACCCAAAAGGTCAAAATGGAGAATAATCGATACAATTTAAGTTAGGAAAAGAAATGATGAAAGTGAAAGATTGAATTTTAAAATAAAGAGATGTTAGTGTATTTTTAAATGTATATGCAGAAGTGAATCAGAACACGTAGAATACAAATTAAGATAAGAGAAAATTTTGCAAACAAACCACTGCTAAACCACCAATTTTATCACTCCTGTGAACCACAGTGAAAAATACCCACTCCAAACCTTGTGCCTTACAACATTTGCAATGTATCTGTCCATTTTTAGGAGTTCCTCACACCAACTATAGTGCACAAATTTGAGAAGCCAGAACATTTGCTCTTTGGCAAACTGATGACCAGCTGATCCTTTCTTGCCTACAGTTCCTAAATTTTTAAGCCAACACTCTAATATAAGCCCTCAAGCCATCTGTGTTCCCCATACATTCGTCCTAATTCTGATAGGCCCTTGTCATCTATGACACAGTCTTTCACTACTCCTCTCCAATCCCATCACACAATCTGACAGTTACTTTTCTGGGTTAAGCTTTTGTTATGTAAACCTCTGAGACCTAGATGCTGTTTGTTTCCACAATATAACCTAGCCTATCTTGACCAATATACTCCTGAGTAACAATATCTGTTATTGAGCACTCTCAAGAGCACTGTTTTCATGTATTAATTCTTATTCATCTCAGAATCTGGATCCCAGTTCAATCATCCCCTCTCTCTTCCTTATGAGCATCACTCATTTAAGGATCATGCCATTAACAATAAAACCCTTGAAAATTTTCTCTTACATGGCTGGCAATCAATCTGGATGCATTCAATATTCACAGGTACGATCAATTCACGAATTTACCAATCAGTTATATCACTGTATCACTTCAATGATCTCAATACCACCTCCACCCCACATTCCATATGCATACACACATATTTTCATCACCTGGATCAGTTTTGCCTCTGAAATATGGGATTCATTCATGTCACTTTCTGAACACAGCCTCTTATATGCCAACTTTGTTTGTTTAATCATTCTCCAATAAACCAATTCTTCAACCTCATCAGGACCCTCAGGATACCGACTCTTCTAATTTATCTCATTTTTATCTTAATGACTATTGATCTCACAGTTTTTTATCTCTGGCAATTGTAAACCTAATGATTTTGCACACTTTTGTCAGTATTCTCAGTGTCTTTACTTCACTTTCCGTTCCTTTCCTACCCCCAAAAAAGCTACTTTGGATGAACAAAACTACTTGCTCTCTCTGCAGCTTCACCTCAAAAAATATGTTATCACTGGGTAGACTGATTTCACTATAAATTTATGTTTACCAATATCAACTGGATCCCCCTATACTCACTGGAAATACTAATGGTCCACTATAACTCATTGTTTCACTCTACAAAAATTCCCCATTATTCTTAAATCTCAACTTGATTCACTCTTGCCTTGTTTCTTTATCACAGAAATCCTAAGTAAGAAATCCCTTTGAATTCCCAACCACATAACCTGCTAAGCTACAAGCATCAGTAACCATATTTTCATTCATTGTTCAATCTATTGATTTTCTCCACTCTTCCTTGTATCTCCAAACTCTTCCTTTTTAGTTTTTCCCGTCAACATTTAACCATGATCATGATTCTTCCCTAGCTTATAATTACCCAAGCATAAAAGTAGTCCTCATAATTCCACCTAAAATACTTTCATCATATTCAATAATGATGTTAAATGCAAAGAACTTATACATATATCATCTTCTTTCATCATTTAACAGTATTTTTATACAGGCGGCCACGTTTTTCTCTTTAGCTTCTGCACCCCTCACTGTCTTGATTTTTCCCTAATGTTCCTAGCTGGATAATCTCAGCCTAATTCACAGAACCTTCTTCTGTGTCCAGTTCCTTAAACCATCAGTATACCTTCAGATTTTATTCTTGGTTGAAATTCTCTGCTTATTTCACACACACTTCCTGAGTGATCATGTATATACACATGGCCTCTACTATCTACATAGACTATATATGAGTGATTAACACATTTACCTAGAGAACAGATTTCACTCCTAAGCTCTTGGCTAACGTAGATAACTGCTTACCACACATCCCCACATAAGTGTTAATTAGGAAACTTAGAAACGACCTATCCAAATTATTTTTTAATAAATGAAAATGTTTCAAGAAACAATGAATAGAGCATATGAGGCACAAGGAATTTCCAGGTTGTTGAGTAAGGAAATGCACAGGATGAACCTGTGCAACAGACATGGAGAGGAACCTTTCCCAATTGAAATGGGAGAACAGAGGCCCAAGAAGGGGTCCCAGAGAAAAACAAAGCTGATAAATATATACTATGTTTAAAGAAATTTCAAAGATGTTTCACTAAATAGAGTGGGGATTAATTAGCAATAAGCACATAGAAAACAAATGACAATATTAGACTGTTATTAACTCCAGGAAAAGCAAAAAATTAACAATAGAAGAAATGTAATCATAGAACACTTCTTGAGTCATCTGTGAATATTGGTTACATAATTATAAAAATATAAATATTGACTGCTGATGTACCCAAAATTTTAATATAACTATATTGACAAAATAAGACAAAGAACAAGATGCTAATAAATTATATATAACATTTAAAAAATAAGCAATAAAAATATAAACAAAGGGTATTTATTAAAATAATTAGCGAAAAAGATGTGAGCAAATTATTTCAAGATAGTAAAAACCTGGAGAAGAGGGGATGGGGCAGGTGACTACTATTTTAAAATATTAGTGTACTAATACTATTTTGCTTTTTAAGTAATATACATGTACTGTTTTGATATAATTTGAAAATATTAATAAAGATTTTAAATATATGTATCTTGCTCTAGATGCTGAGGTGTGAGGTGCAAATACTAGAAAAATACTAGGTAGAAAATACAAGGAAAAAGGGTGAGTTGGTAAAAAGAAGACGAAGCAATTGGTGCATGTAAAGTGGAGAGTATTTGCCTGGTTAGTGAGCAGTTAGGAAAACTAGGAGATAAGAAAGAGAATAAAGTACATAGGAAATGGTTGCTAAGCTTGTTGAGGGTGGATAACATGTATAATTTACTGTCGATACAGTAGGTAGCCTAAAGTTATTATGAAAAGAAATACTTTACCGAAGTACATGACAAGTTGATGAAAGGACATTTAGAACAAACTTAATAATGGTACTGAATCTCCTTTGATGCTAAATGAAAACTTACTCTCTGAGTATGTTTTGAAAATGTTGGGATGAAGGATGAACCTAGAGTTGCCATATAAAAATACAGATGCCTAGTTAAATTTTAGTTTCAGATAAACAACACATTTTTATACATGAGTGCCCCAAATATTACTTGAAATTTACTTATAATAAAAAAGTATTAATTGTTTATCTGAAATTCAAATTTAACTGGAAAACCTATATTTTTGTTTGCTAAATCTGGCAACCCAAGGATGACCTGACAGACAAATAGAAATGCAAACATTCTGGTTGAAAAGTAAGAAATTATATTAACTAATATTTTTAAATTCATTTAAGAACCTAAATTTGGCTGCACACAGTGGCTCACACCTGTAATCCCAACACCTTGCGAGGCCAAGAAGGTGGATGGTTTGAACCTAGGAGTTTAAGACCAGCCTGGGAAACATGGTGTAACCTCGTCTCTCCAGAAAAAAAAAAAGGAGAGGGGGCGGGGGGGAAGAAAGACCAAAAGAAAGAGGACAGGAAAGGAAAGAAAGAGCAAAAGAAAGGAAAGGGAACGGAAGGGAAGAGAAGGGGAGGGGATGGGAGGGGGGAGGGGAGCGGAGGGGAGGGAAGGGAAAATTAGCTGGGAGCAGCGGCATGCACGTGTAGTCCCAGCTATTCACCAGGGTGAGGCAGGAGGATCACTTGAGCCCAAGAGGTGGAGGATGCAGTGAGCCATGATCACGCCACTGCACTCCAGCCTGAGCAACAGAGAGAACTCCTGTCTCAAAAAAACAAAACAAACCAACAACAACAAAAACACTGTAAAACTGAAAAGCAGAGAAACAGAAGTTCTGAAATTAAAACCCAGGTGTAAGAATTCCCCTTACCCTTGTTAAATAAAAATACATATTTTTGTAAAATAATGATGCTAGCTTCCTAACTGGGTGAACACCACCATGAAGCCACCCTCTTGCCCCATATTCAAAAGAATTAATCATCCTCCTGATACACATCTAAGTTCCTAACCAAGAGCAATTTAGAACAGAGAAATTCATTACTTCCTTGCAAATTAAACTATAAAGCAAGGGTTGGCAAACTATGGTCTACTAGCCTGTTTTGTAAATAAAGTTGTATTAGAATACAGCCATGCCCATTTGTTTATACATTGTCTATGGCTGCTTTCTCACAAAAATGGCAGAGATGAATAATTGTGACAAAGACCTTATGGCTCACAAAGCCAAAAATATTTACTATCTGGTCCTTTACAGAAAAAAGTTTGCCAACTGCTACTCTGAAGGCTACCTTGACCAAGAGGACACAGCAGAATCAGGCAAGTGGATGTGAGTGGACCTAAAACTAAGCCTTCTTTTCAATAGCTCAAATTTTAGTGTGAATTATAATCAGCTCAGGAGAGATCAGAGTTAGGTTGAGTTAAGCAGAATTATTAAAAATCATTTGCAGACTGAGGATAGTTTATTTTTGGTCATCTTTCTTCCAATATTTTCTCTTATTGTTACAATCTACCATTTTAAGTGCTAGATTTTTACTTAAAATGTCAACTAGATCGTACACATTGTCTTCAAATTTTCAATTTGTTTTGCTTGGAGAAGAACCTGCTTGCTGAGTTTGTGCTTAGACTTCCACCTGGCCACAGTGGCTGACACAGAAATATGGGTTTGCAGTCTTAGAATGAAAATGAGAAGTAAGACTTAAGTAAATTAACTTTGTAAATTCAACATATTTTGATAACAGCAAGCATTATATTATATCACAGATATAATTGATATTTTCAGTTTTAGCTGTTTAGTCAATTGAACTTTTAAATGCAACCTTGGAATTGAAAATTATAAAGCTGCTTATAGGATAAAAATTAGTCATTTTCTCAAAAAAAATTTGAGAAGTCTGTTCACTAAAATGTCATAGGTAATAAAATCTGTTTTCTACCAGGTAGCACAGATGTAGATGCTTTTTAAAAATTCCTATACAATAAAAGTTGATTTTTTCCCATACATTTATCATGGGCTTATTTTCTCATTAACATATAAAATATGCTGAAAGAGAGAACCTGTTAAATAGTTTCATCACTTAAAATTATTTTACAGAGACAGAAATTTATTCTTGAAAAAAAAGGACTTGACTTTTCTCCTTGTGAATGAGATACAATTCTCAAAAATTATATCAATATTAAAAGCATGTATTTTAAATAAACATTTTAAAATTCTAACATTTTTACTTGTTTAAAACATTTTCTTGAGATATAATTAACAAATAATACAATTCACCTAAAGTATGCAATTTAATGTTTTATACATATTCACTGTGTTATGCAGTGATCTAATTTTAGAATATTTTTGTCCGTCAAAAAAAAATACCCATTATCAGTCATTCTTCATTCTTCTCCATTCCACCTACCCCCAGCATCAGCTTTAGGCAACCAGTAATCTACTTTCAATATTATAGATTTGTCTGTTCTAGAAATCTCACATAAATTGAATCAGACAATATGTCTTCTTTGTGACCGTATCTTACCATGTTTTCAAATTGTATCCATTTTATCACATGCATTAGTACATTTTTTTCATCGCTGAATAATACTCCATTGTATAGTTACACCACATTTTATTTCTTCATCAGTGAATGGACATTTGGACTGCTACCACTTTTTGGGTATTATAAATAATGCTACTATGAACGTTTATGTACATAGTTTTTGTATGGATATATGTTTTATTTATCTTAGGTGTAAACTTAAAAATGGAAGTACTAGGTCATGTGGTAACTCCATGCTTAATATTTTGAGTAAATGCCAAACTTTTTCCAATGTCACAGCACTATTATTTTAAATTCCCACCAGCAACGTGTGAGGGTTCCAGTTTCCCACATTCTCACCTATACTTATTACTGTCTTTTTATTATAGCCATCTATTGAGTATGAAACTTTAACTCATTGAGGTTTTGATGACCATTTCTCTAATGGCTAATAGTGTTAGAGTACTGTTTCAAGTGCTTAATGGGAATTTATATATCTTCTTTAGAGAAATGTCTATTCTGACACTATACCCATTTCTCAATTAGGTTGTTGGGTCCTTTGGGTTATAAGAGCTCTATATGTGCTATATACAAGTCTCTTATCAGATATAACATGCAAATATCTTACCCCTGTCTGTAGATTATCTTTTCACTTTCTTGATGACATCATTTTCAGCACAAAAGAGTTCAACTTTGAGGTAGTCCCAATTCATTTTTTTTTTTTTCTGTTGTTGTTTGTGCTTTTGCTGTTACATTTACCCCAAGGTCATGAAGATTTACTTGTGTGTCATTTCTTCTGAGAGTGTTATAACTTTGTTCTTGAATTTAGGTCTGTAATCCATTTTGTGTTATTTTGTGTTTGTGCAAGGTAAGGGTTCTACTTTACTCTTCTGCATGTGGATATTCAGTTTCCCCACACTGTTTGCTTAAAGCTTATTCTTTCCTCTATTGTCTTGATAGCCTTGTCAAAAATCAACTGATCATAAATATGAGGGTTTATATCTGGACTCTCAGTTATATTCCACTGATCTATATGTCTACCCTTATGCCAGGACCACACTGTCTTGATTACTGCAGTTTTGTGGTAAATTTTGAAATCAGAAAGTGTAAATACTCCCGTATTCCTATTCAAGATTGTTTGGCTTTTCTTGAGGTCTTGCATTTTCTTAAGAATATTAGGATGATGTTGGACTACAGCTTCTTCCTTATAGAGTGGTGGCTACATGGGGGAAAAGATACCCAATCCTCTCAGTGCACCTACCTGCAACATGAGGCTGGAAGGAATCGGAAAAGGCAGCCTTCCCCACTAGAGATGAAACTGCAGCACCAGACTAGGAGCTGGAGAGAGAGTCCCTTGCCTTCTTGGCTGTATATACCTGAGGGAATTTCAGTATCACAGAGCTGGTGTGGAGCGGGGAGTAGTGTAAGGGAGTGAGCCATGACTCAAATCCCAACTTTTTCTGTTCTAAAAGAGATTTAGTAAGTTTTCTTAAATAAATGTTTCTCCATTCTCTGTATGCCTCCAGGATAAATTTAAAGACTTTAGATGTTTGCTTTTTATAATTTTCACCAGTTAGAGTATTGTTTGTTAAGGAGAGTCCTGCTAAGCTCCTTACCACTTTGCATAAACTTTAACAATCTGCTTGATTATTATAACATTACTGTAAGATGAGGAGTAGCAGGTATTTTTCTCATTCTTCAAATAAGGTTAAAAACGTTGAATGTAGAAATAGAAATTATGCATCTGAAAATAAAGCATATATCTCTCAACCAACTAGTTTCATCAGTTCAAGCTGCTTCTGTGTTGAAATAAGTCTGGAGAAAAAGGTCAATTAATGTAATTTGCCTTCTAAAATTCACATGATCCTGTGTCATGGTTTTGTCATGTCGATTTTTATGAAGTTGCAAAGACAGTCAGACCTAGCTAGGCAGCACTTTTGTCAAATGTTAGTAAGATATACCACTTAACTATCTTTAGTAGAACTTCTTAATAGAAAGCATGCAAGAAACAGATAAATTGGTGTTAATATACTAGAGTTAAAATTTAGATACATTTTCTAATGATTTGTACTTGTTTATATCACACAACTTTAAAAAATGATATAGAAACCACAAATGCGTACACACAGCTAAGCTAACTCATAGGGAAACCTGCCACATTTAGACAAAAAAATATGTGATCAACTTAAGACAAAATTGTGTTGTAGACCATTGTTTCTTCTTCTACGCAGTCTTCTCCTGCTCTAATAACAATTTCATTTCTCCAGCTGCAAATGTCTGGTGGGCTTGTGATCTTATTCACAACTATTCACATCTTAGTTTGGTACCCATTCAAGTTGTCTGCATCTTTACTTAGGTTTGAGTTAAAGACTATATCTGCATAGTATCTGGCATCCTCAAGAGAGTAAGAAAGACGTTTTGGAATGCAGTGAAGCTGTCTTCTCTTACACTCTGAAATCACTCACATGTGGGTAGTTTTCTATTCTACTTACGCATAAGGATTTCTCTACAAGAAAGATATCCTTTCTGCTTGTGTAACTGAATGATTCTCCTGAATTTACAGCTTCTACCCCTCTATCAGTCATTGTGACAGCACTTCACAGCAATACAACAAGAGAGATTGAAGACAAAGACAACTGATCTGCCCACCAGTCAGATGTGATTACAGCTCTGCACGTCAATGTTTAGATTATAAGGCAGTGTATACCATCTTTATCACAATCAGATGAGCCACTTACTGTTCATTGTCAGGAAAGCCTAGAAGAGAACACATAGCACCAGACACATTGTGTCATCTTTCTTTCACTGGAAAGTAAAACTGGAGGACAGAAATGAAAATTAACCAGTTTAGGGATTCAGAACTTAGCTGAATTTGTTATTTAACATCAGATATATATCACCTTTTTATTTTAGTTCTTTGAAGAAAAGATCTAGCTAAGAATACAGGGAGGGGGAGAGGACATTGCAATGCTTCTAATTTTGTTACAATTTTTGGTCATGCTCAGTGTCAGGTAGGAAATACTGAGATGCAATAGAAAGCTGTCCTTTCTTAGGTTGAATCTTCCAGAGAAAGAATAGCAAAAGGTTAACAAAATCCTGTTTGAAGCATACCTGGTTATGTAAGAGTCCCAGAAAGGAGAGTATAAAGCCAGTGGAGGACATAAATGGAGTTGATAATGCCATCTAAGTAAGTTCTATTACCCATCTTTCCAGGAATCTGCCCTAACTGTGTCATCAACAGAAGTATTATTTAAAAAATGGTAGTTTTATACAGCTCAAGTCATCTTCTTATCATGAAGTTCTAATGACAGACTTTTAATGGCAATGCAGAATAATTGACTATACATTGTACACGCCTACTTGGCTTTTTTAATTAATAGTAATAAGTAAACAATGTGATATTTTGTATGTTTTAATAATTTTAAGTCAATTAAATTTTTAGCCTAGGTTTATTTATTTATTTTGAGACAGAGTCTTGTCTGTCACCCAGACTGGAGTGCAGTGGCATGATCTCGGCTCACTGCAACCTCTACCCTCCAGGTTCAAGCAATTCTCCTGCCTCAGCCTCCCAAGTAGCTGGGACTACAGATGCACGCTGACGTCTCTGGCTAATTTTTTTTGTATTTAGTAGAGACCGGGTTTCACTGTGTTGGCCAGGCTTGTCTCGAACTCCTGAGCTCAGGCAATCCACCCCCCTTGGCCTCCCAAAATGCTAGGATTACAGGCGTGAGCCACCATGCCCAGCCTAGCCTAGGTTTATGAACAATAAAATAGTCAGTACCACTTTCCATTTATTTGGCTCACATTCAAAACCTTATTCTCTTGCCTTTGCACCCTACATCTAATCCATCAGAAAGTCTTAAGAGTTCCACCTTTAAAGATGCCTCAATCTACCATGTCTTACCACATAGCCACCTTCACAACTTTTAGATTCTTCTAGGAGTCTTCCAGAAGATTCCACTTTTGCTTCACTTCTGGCAATTTTCTGCACAGTAACCAGAGTGAACATTTTTTTAAATCAGATCATTTCACTTTCTTACTTAAGACCTACCAATGTCTTCTCTCTTCTCAGCTTCTTCAAAGAAATTTCAAACTCTTTATGATGGCCTGAATGCCTAGTATAATCCAATCCCAATGACTTATTCCATTCAAGCCACACTGACTTCTTGCTCCACTTTGAATATGGCTTTCTCCTTAACAAAATAAGGTTTATGTTTCAAAAGAAAATACAGTGATTCAATATGACATTAAATCCTTCTATATGATAGTCCCCTTGAACAATGCCAAGTAATACCTCTTCAGGAATGAGTGGTGGGCAAAGTAATGATAAGTTCTCTTACTAGGTGTATTAGTCAGGGTTCTCTGGAGAAACAGAGCCAATGGAAGATAGATAAATGATAGAGATAGATAGATAGACAGATAACAGAGATTTATTATAAGGTAAAGGCTCATGCAATTTTAGAAGCTGAGAAGTCCCATGATCTACTGTACACAAGCTGGAAACCCAGGAAAGCCAGTAGTGTAGGTCAAAGGCCTTAAAGCTGGAGGGCCACGGTGTAGAGTCCAGTCTGAGCCTGAAGGCCTGAGAACCAGGAGTACCAAGGGTGAGAGAAGATCAATGTCCCAGCTCATGCAGTCAGGAGTCAGGCAAAGAGAGAGCAAATCTAGCCTTCCTCTGCTCTTTTGTTCTATTTAGGCCCTCAGTGGATTGGATGACACCCATCCACATTATGGATGGCTATCTGGTTTACTCAGTCTACCAATTCAAATGCTAATCCTTTCCCAAAGCACTCTCACACACACCCAGAAATAATGTTTAATCAGGTATCTGGGCTTCCCATGGCCCAGTCAAGTTGACACATAAAATTATCACATTAGGTAATGAAAATATGAATAAGAATCTCCTATATATCAAGGAAACCATCAAATAGGAGAAAAAGGTTTGAAATCAAATTGAATGCACGATTATTCATATCAGCTGGCATCTAATTGGATCACAGCATCTTTTCAGAATCAATCAATATTTCACTTCATATCTGTTCAATTGGCTAGCATAATCCAATATAAAGAAAAATGAATTAACTTTTTAGAAAAGCCATCTAAATCTCACAATCATTTTATTAAGTCCTTTGCTTAATAAGCAATAAAATGTTGAACAGAGAATATGAACATTCATCTTAACCTTACATCAGAGAAAGAAATTAGGCATTTTGGAAATATCCTTATCATACATTATCTATTTGAACAAATCCTTTGAAGTACAATGGGATTTCCATGCATAAGGAAATGATTTCCTTGTAAGTATTAAATAGAAGTTGCTTAAAGTCTACTTCATGTTATGTATGAATAAAATGTTCAACATATATTTTTACTTTTTTCACATGCTCAGTGGTTTTTAATTCATAGACTTTACATCATAATAGTAAATCCTCATTGTGTGTTTTTCAAATGCTACCTGTTTATTATAGTTCTAGTCCCACTCTGACTAATGTTCTAAGACTAAAATGGTTCTTTACCTCAAAAGAGATATTTTCTAAAAAGCTTTAAGTATATAGTATTTCTTAGAGAAAAAAACTATAATTCTAGAGCTGATAAGAATTGGACAGATTTAGTGATACTCAATCCAGCTTTAAATAAAGTTGCTGTCCTGTCCTTTCCTGTGGCTTATGTCTCTGACAGCAAACATAATTAAAGCTATAGAGAGAGAAATCACCAGTTGTTCTGAATCAGTGAGACTTGACAACCAAGAAAATAATGCAAAGCTTTTTTTATCCCAAGTACTGATTCTACCCACAGTCTCCTTTGTCTCTGTATCATTCTTAACAGCAGATATAAATACAGAGCAAAGATGAATCAATAGAAAAGACTAGGGAGAGAGAGAGAGAAAGAGCAATCTGGGGACTTTTGGACGCATCATAGTTCACACATTTGCAACCATCCAACAAGCCTGACGTCCTCCGCAGCTCTGAGTTGCTGGTACCTGCTTCATTCTTCTCATCACCTCCACCGTTTCCTGTCTCCTTCCCTCCCATAGACTGAACGTCAGTTCAGATACAAGAAAAAGTAGGGCTGATAGTTCAACACCTGTTTCTTACTAAAGTCAGAAAAATTGTTTCTCAATTGCCTGCTATTTGGTCTTTCCAGTAAAGGGTGAATATAAAGAAGGAGAGTGGTACAATCAGAGGAAGCGGTTTTAATTTCTGTCATCACTAATAAATATGCTTTTCCCCAAAATGGCCTATGGAGTCATTTTGAACCAATTTCTCTCTGGCTAGCATGTTTCTGATTCACTTGCATTATCCTCCTATACATCAGGGACATGGCATCTTTAAAGAAATTAAAAAGAATTCTCACCATGAATTCAGAATGTGTTGTAACTATTGACCATATATAATATGTATGTTTGAAACTGCCATGAAGATTATAATTTTCCATAGACGGTTTCAGCATGCTGCATAATGCCTTGGCAATATCTTAGAAAGCAACCTAGAAATCATCAGTGTGATTCTGCCTCTAGTTCTTGAGCTCAGAAGTGGGCAGTTGTGTAGTGCTTTCTTAAGAAAGCCTGCAAATCCACTGGGTTTGTTCACGACCATGCCCTCCTATAAGTCACACGCTAGTGGGATTTTAAGGACTTTAAGGACATGCTAAGAACTATTATTAAGTCCTTGAATATAACTAACACACAACATCATGCCACCTTGTTATCTTTTGGACGACTGAAAAGCCCTTTGGCTAATGATAACATTGAATTTGCACCTCACATCACACACCAGGTTAAACTTCAAAAGGATCAAATATAAGACATAACATTTATATAAAGTAGAAAAAGAAATGGATGAGTGCCTTTTTCAGTCCAGGATTGGGGAAACCTTCCCAACTCTTCAATATCTAGTTGCTATTCAAGAAAAAAGAATAAGCCACTGACTAATCATTAAGAAGTATTCTACACAGCAAAAACATTGTAAACAAAGTCAAAATGTAAATTAAAAACTTGGAGAAATTATTTGTAACTTATATCACAGGGCCAGAATAACTAATAACAAAAGAGCTCCAAAAACTCCCATGGAAAAAGACTTGTAATTCAACAGAAGTATATGCAAAAGATATGAAGGTAGTTCACAGAACAAGAATTTTAAATGACTCTTTAAAACAACAAAAAATGGTCAATTTAATTTATTAAGAGAAATTAAAAGCAAAACTATAAGAAAATACCACTCATCTATTAGAATGGCAAAATCTAAAAGCTTCACTATAATACATATTAGGGAGAATGTTAAGAATAGAAACTCATAAATTTTGGTAGGAATGCAAACTGAAACAACCACTGAGACAATAATTTGACAATATATAGAAAAACTGCAGATGCGTATACCTTTTGACGTTTCTACTTCTAGAAATGTATCTTACATATACACTGAAAGAAAAACGTGAAATAATTTGTCAATAAGGTTATTTATTGTAAAAATATGTATAATAGCAAAAGTTTACAAATAACCAAAATATCCACCAGCAAGGAACCAGTTCAATAAACTAATGCATTCACACAATAGAACACTATGCAATAAAAACAAGAATAAAATAGATTCCTATGTGTGAATATAAAATTATCTCCCAGACACACTAAGTGAAAAAACAAATTGCAAAAGAGTATGAATATTGTTTCCTTTATGTGAGAAGTTGTGTGTTTATTAGCTTATATTTATAAAAATAAAACAAAAACTTATTAAATATGGTTATTCATAGGAATAGAGGGGGAACGGGAAAGAGAATCCAGGGATAGAAGCAAGATTTTTCTGAATCCACCTCATAAAATGTTTTGATTTTATTCGTAAGAATTTAAGGGGTACCAATGCAATTTTGTTACATGGCTATATTGCATAATGGTTAAGTCTACGCTTTTAGTGTGTCTATCACCCAAATAATGTAGACATTTTACCCATTGTAGCTTCCTGTGGAACCTCTGTGCTTTTGAAAACTGGAGTGAAGGTATGTTCCAGAGACCCAACAAATGTTTCTTCTAAACCAGAAATGCCAATATTCTTAGCAGAACCATGAGTCAAAGAACATGAAGGTCTAACTACATCTTTTGGATACAGAGGGGAAATTTTACAGTGACAAACAGAAGCCCGAATCAACACTGTGGTGTATATAATTTAAATAGGTGACACAGCAATAAATGCACCCTGAGAAGGCAGCACTGTTAAGCGGCAAGAACACTGAGTGTGGAACTATCACACACAGATTTGAATCCTAGGCCTGCCATATGCCACGAGATGACCTGGGCAACTACTCATTCTTTCTCACCCCTGGGCTTCTCTACTGTAAAGTGGAAAGAAAAAAATAATCATTCTTGTTTTTACCAAACCAGGGAGTGGTTTTAAAAGTTCAGTCAGGGTAGATATATGAAGATACTTTGTATATTGGAAAGCATTTAAACCAATGTAGGTGATTGGATACTATACACATAATAGGAAGTAAGAAATCAGTGTGTGTTAAGAGTTGTCAAAGAAAACTTCCACACTACAGGGCTATAGTAACCAAAACAGCAGGTACTACTGGGACAAAAACAGACACAAAGATCAATGGAACAAGGTAGAGAATCCAGAAATAAGGCCGCACATCTAAAACTATCTGAACTTCGACACACCTGACAAAAACAAGCAATGGGTAAAGGATTCCCTACTCAATAAATGGTGCTGGGATAACTGACTAGCCATATGCACAAGATTGAAACTGGGCCCCTTCCTTCCAGCATATACAAAAATTAACTCAAAATGGATTAAAGATTTAAATGTAAAACCCAACCTAGGCAATACTATTCTGGACATAGAAACAGACAAAGATTTTATGACAAAGACACCAAAAGCAAATGCAACAAAAGTAAAAATTGACAAATGGGATCTAATTAAACTAAAGAGCTTCTGCACAGCAAAGTAAACTATCAACAGAGCAAACAAACAACTTACAGAATGGGAGAAATTTTTGCAAAACATGCATCTGACAAAAGTCTAAATATGTATAAGGAACTTAAACAAATTTACAAGAAAAAAAACAAATGACTTCATTAAAAAGTGAGCAAAGGACATGAACAGAAATTTTTCAAAAGAAGACATACATGCGGCCAACAATCATATGAAAAATTGTTGAGCATCACTGATCATTAAAGAAATGTAAATCAAAACCACAATGAGATACCATCTCATGCCAGTCAGAATGGCTATTATAAAAAGTCAAAACAAAAAACAGGAGCTAGCGAGGTTGTCGAGAAAAAGGAATGCTTCTACACTGTTGGTGGGAGTGTAAATTACTTCAACCATTGTGGAAGACAGTATGGCAATTCCTCAAAGACCTAAAAGCAGAAATACTATTTCACCCAGCAATCCCATTACTGGGTATATACTCAAAAGAATAGAAATTGTTCTATCATAAAGACACATGCACATGCATGTTCATTGCAGCACTATTCACAATAGCAAATATATGGAATAAACCTAAATGTCCATCAATGGTAGACTGGATAAAGGAAATGCTGTACATATATGCCATGGAATACTATGCAGCCACAAAAAAGAACAAGATCGTGCCCTTTGCAGGAATATGGATGGAGCTGGAGGCCATTATCCTTAGAAAACTAACACAGGAGCCAAAAACTAAATGCCACATGTTCTCACTTACAAGTGGGAGCTAAATGATAAGAACACATGGACACATAGAGGGGAATAATAGACACGGAGGCCTATTGGACAGTGGAGGGTGGAAGGAGGAAGAGGATCAGGAAAAAACTAATGGGTACTGGGCTTAATACCTAAGTGACAAAACACTCTGTACAACAAACCCCCATGACACAAGTTTACCTATATAACAAACGTGCACTTGTATCCCTGAACTTAAAAGTCAAATTTTTTGAAAAAAGAAAACTTCATGAAAGAAATAGAAGCTGAGTTAAATGTTTTAGAAGTGATAGAATTATACAGAAAGAAAATATTTTGTAAAGAAACACAAAGGCAAGAGTAAACAGGGCCCTCCAGAAGAGCAAGGCAGTCAACACCCTTTAAAGAGTGTTTGTACCTCTCCCACTGACCAGTCATAGATTAGAGCTTCCCCTAAAAAAGGGTCAACAACTAAGGTAAGGAGGCATTCTTTGGCCTAAACAGGAAAATTCCTGCAGAAGGATGCAAAAGTGAGCCATTAATTTCTAAAAGATGCAGATCTAGGCAGCCTGGTATGGTATCCACCTTATGGACACTTGTACTGAAAGGAATCACTGAGCCTGGTATCCTGAACCCTAATATTCGGTTTTCTGCTGTATCTGTGTGTGTGTGTGTGTGTGTGTGTGTGTGTGTGTGTGTGTGTGTGTGTGTTTTAAGACATGCACTTAATATCAATAGCCAGTAAACAAGAATGTCTTATTTTTCTCCACTGAAAAATGAATGACAAAAAGAAATTCTATATTACCAAAACAATATACAAGCACCTATTTAATTTCTATTATCAATCTCTTTGATAATATTCTTTGCCAATAGTAAAAAGTAATAAAAATAAGGCCAATAATACAGAATCAAAGGCAAATGTTGACAGTACTAGCACAAGAGTAAGTGAAGAGAGGAAAATGTGTGATTTATTTCCTCCCCTCAGGATTTTCATAAATCCAGAGAGGCGACAGTTGGCATCAGCTTGTTGTTTGATTGCCATAGGAAAGTGAGGGGCATGAAGGATTTTTTGCTGTTGCTTTTACAGCCTGTTCTCTGACTTACTGTTTATTTGTTTTACATGGATGCATCAGCAGCGTATGCATCAACTTATGAATGCTGTTTGCTCAATTTTAATAAAAATAAATGTCATCCAGCAGTCTCATTCTCTTTGCCAGGACAGATAAAGCCCAGAAATCAGCTTTCATAAGGAAAATGTTGCACAAATCTTTGTGTTGGCTCATTGGTCAGGCGTCTGTCTTGGCGTGTTCTCTCACATGTTCCACTGTCTTCTAAACTGAAAGTGTTGCCCCTGTGGACACACAAGAAGACAGATAGGGGACAGTGTCACCATTAAATTTTAGAAAAGAACATATTGTCAAAGCTATTGTTGCAAGAGTCAGGTGCAGTGGCACAAGTGGTAGTCTCAGCTATGTGAGAGTCTGTTGAGCCCTGGAGTTCGAGACCAGTCTGGGCAACATAGCAAGACTTCCTTTCCTTAAAAATAGAAAAAATATATTGTTTCAGCATCTGTGAATATATCTGTAGTTGATAGAATATGAACAACAGATTTGTTTTGCTTTGTTTTGTTTTAAGGCTTATTTGTATTTATTCTCTGTGGTGCCGCTATTATCTGAGATAGTTTTATAAGTGAAAAAGTAGACCAATAGTCTAAGGAGAAAGCTCTGAATTGTGCAAATAGAACACTGGAACATCCTCATTCTCATCGAATAGCTAAAATGTCAATTGACATTTATCTACCATTGTTTTCCATTATATAAAGTATGTGTGATCTATTTTGGTCACTGATATACATCAACATTACTACACATTAAATTAAAAAGCTCACATATGTGAGCTTCAGTTCACATATATTCCCACATATGCTACATATTAGTTCCTTCTGAAAATATTCTTACCTGCATCTGGGACAAAAAAAAAAATTAGTTAAAATAAATATGTAAAAGGAGGAAAATGGTACATTGACATGTTTTAGAACATTTTTCCTTCTGAAGATATTTGTAATTTAGCAATTTGACAGTCCACATTTTTTATATGTACTGGTGCACATATACACTAGAATATGTTCCTAATAGATGATATTATATTTCTGTTTCTTATTCTCTCCCTGTTTCTTTCTTTCTTTTTTTTTTTTTTTTTTTTTTTTGAGATGGAGTCTTGCTCTGTTGCCCAGGCTGGAGCGCAGTGGTGCGATCTTGGCTCACTGCAACCTTGGCCTCCCGGATTCAAGCGATTCGCCTGCCTCAGCCTCCTGAGTAGCTGGGATTACAGGCGCATGCCACCACACCTGGCTAATTTTTGTATTTTTAGTAGAGACAAGGTTTCACCATGTTGGCCAGGCTGGTCTGAAACTCCTGACCTCATAATCTGCCCCCCTCAGCCTCTCAAAGTGCTGGGATTACAGGCGTGAGCCACTGAACCCAGCCTCCTCTCCCTGTTTCTTAATAGGAAATCAAGAAAGCAGTTGCCAGCAAATGATTTGGGGGCAACATTAGAAAGAAGCTGCCCTGGAAAGTCAATGATAGATTATTTAGTCCTTTAGAGATCACCATTTTACAGATGAGGAAACTGTGACCAAATGAAATTAAGTGATTTGTCTTTAGCCATTTGCCTATTTAATTGATATGTTATAAAAAGAACCCAGGTTTTCTGACTCCCTATCACACTAAAATCACCCACCCCAGGATCAGCAGCAGGCAAGCGATGGTCATTCTTGGTAATATCTTTGGATCCACTCCAGTACAGAAGCTGTTTATCCCTCTAGCCTCTCTTAATGGTAAAAGTCTAGCTAGCTGCATCTCCAAATTTAAGTAAGCCAGGTTTTCAAAGGATTACAGAACACTAGTTGTAGAAATTATGTCTTTTACCTGAATGTGGAAAATAATGTAGCTGCAAATGAGATGCTTTCTACCCCAAAAACAATATTGCTACCACAATACTTATCCCTGTATATTATTTATTTTAAGATTACCTGATTACAAGAAGACCAATAATAAAATATACTTTCTGCATAATGCTTTGCAACTTACAAGTTATTTCATATACATTACCTTATGAAAGCCATTTGATGTGAAATTTAACTCCTATTCATTC
The DNA here is from genome assembly GCF_029289425.2 of Pan paniscus. Lineage (NCBI taxonomy): Eukaryota > Metazoa > Chordata > Mammalia > Primates > Hominidae > Pan > Pan paniscus. Next base: position 62,660,719 of record NC_073252.2, on the reverse strand, counting down.
TTTAGTTATTAGTTTAGAAGATGCTTCATCTTGGAAGCCTTCTCTGATCTTGCTATACTGAGTGAATTGTTCCTGCCACGTGTTTTTCCAGCACTTAGCTCCCCTTGTCTGTCTGATTATGTCACCTCCACCTGAATTATGTGGGAACAGAAACTGTTTACATCTCATTCATTCACGTATACCCAAAAATCTAGTAGAGCTCTTGGCACACAAAATACTAAATATTTGTTAATGAATAAATAAATGAACAAAAGAAGTTTTCAGGCAAAGTGGGAGTGAAGGAAAAACAAAAGTTTTTAGGGCCAAGAATTTTACTATAAAGATGGCTATGTAACTGGGCACAGTGACTCATGGCTCTAATCCCAGCACTTTGGGAGGCCAAGGAAAGTGGATCACTTGAGCCCAGGAGTTTGAAATCAGCCTGGGAAACATGGGGAGACCCACCTCTTTATAAACAAATTAGCCGGGCATGGTGGTGCACACCTGTAGTCCCACCTACTTGGGAGGCTAAGGTTGGAGGATTGCTTAAGCCCAGGAGGTTGAAGCTGTGGTGAGCTATCATGCCACTGCACTCCAGCCTAGGTGATGGGAGTGAGACACTGTCTCAATAAAAAAATAAATAAATAAAAATTTAAAAAATTTTTTAAAAAGCTCTATAAGGCTGAGGGTCAGATCCTCTATGCAGTTTTTCTTTCCTCAATTTCTGCACAAACAAATTTTCTAAACGCGCATTATCATAATGGCTTCTGCAGCTGCACGTCTAATAGTAAGACAAGATAAGAATAGGACAGAAATATTTATGCTTTCTTTTTACATCTGGATCCATCTACAAAATGTTTTTAAGTCAGAAGCTGTCTGAAAGCTTCCTTTTTATCTAAGGGTACTGTGACTATTCAATAGGAACACAGTTTGCTTTGGGTGCCTTTTGGGCCATAGCTGTATACATTAGCTCACCTATTCAAACATACAGAATACACTAGAAAAAAGATGGTAGAGATTATCTCCTTTCTATGACTTTGTAAACCTCACATAAGAGCTTGAAGTTCTGGGAAGTGTCAGATAGGGGATTTTATCTTTCACAAAATAATCACAAACATAGTTAAACCAACTACACTCTGGAGGCCCATACTGATTTGTAATGGGAACTAAAAGTCACATGGCCCTGGTCAGAATGTGGCTTTTTCAATCCCAGGATAGCTGATCAATGTAATAATTTTGGCAACTTAGGCTATCTCAAAATAGCTTATAGCAATGTGGACTATAACTAACATCCAAATTTCTACATCAGATAATGTAACTGTTTTCCCCACCTCCTTCCTGACTTCATTCCTTCCCTCTCCCTCTTTAAGCCCCCCTAGGAATCATTTGTCATTGCTGCAAACCCAAATGGCTGACTATAAAAATATATACTTGTGCTATGCTCTGCATCTTAGACTCCCTTGAAATAAAGCAGCCATAATCCCCACGACAGTTGCCACCATTAATGCTGATCATAAATGCTGGTAAAGAGGCAGAGATGCTGATTTACCACACGTTGCTATGCTTGTGTGTCCTTTTTCTAATAAAAATGAGGGGAATTATTACTTTCTGAAAGTTAAGCCCCTCAACATTTGTATCACGAACCTCCTCTACCGGGAGATTTCACTGCTCCCCATGCTATTTTTTTTCTCCCCAAAAAGCTGCCAGTGTAAATGTGCCACACTTGAGCTCCATGGCAGACTGAGCTGAAAGAGCATATGTCCTATATCTATACTGGAAAATTTGGTGTTTAGGGAGCAGTGAAGTAAGCTATAACTCAGATTTAGAGATAAATGCTATTTGAGGCTCCTGTTCTGTTTATAGATATAATTTGAAAAGCTTAGAAATTTTTCCCGTAAGAACTTTTACTCCCAAGATTTAGGTAAAATGAGTGGAGCTACAATGTTTAATATGAATAATATCTTATTATTTTTTGCTTTATTTTTATCTAACACATTAATATAGATGAAGTCAGAGCACTAAAAGTATACAGCAATAGGATGTACCAAATGCTGGAATCATTGGCATATAAATCTGGATAAGATGTAGGACTCCAGGAATAAATGGTATTAATTTGATTTAGCTTCATATTTTATGTGATACTTTCACTAAACCCAAAATTATATTCCAGAAACACTACAAGTTTTAAAATAAGCTTTTGACCTGGCCATATTGTCACTTACAAAACTCGTCTTTAGAACTCCAGAGATTCGTTCAATGGAAAGTGATTCCTGGGTATCATAAACACACACAGACACACACACACACTTGCCAAAAAAAAAAAAAAAACAGATATTCAAAGAAGTACTTTGATTCAGATTTCTTTAATATAATCATAATCTCCTCAAGAAAAACAGTCATAAAGTCAGTTTCACAACTTGTTTATTTTTCTTTCCTTTAACAAATGTGTATTGAGTACTTTCTATGCAAAGGTCATTTTGCTAGATGTTACAGAAACAATGAAGAACAAAACGAATACAATATATTCCTTTAAGTATTTCATTTTCTAAGGGTATAAATTCACTGTCAGAATTTATTCCTAATAGTGGAGATAAATAAAAAGCAAAGTTACATAAAATTGTCTTAAGTATCATAAAGAGAACATATAGTATTATGTGATTGATGTTGTCTGGCTCTGTGTCCCTACCCAAATTTCATCTCAAATTGTAATCCCACAAGTTGAGCAAGAGACCTGTAATTCCCAAGTGTCAAGGGAAGGAAGTGATTGGATTATGGCGGTGGTTTCTTTCATGCTGTTTTCATGATAGTGAGTGAATTCTCATGAGATCTGGTGATTTTATAAGTGTCTGACGTTTCCTCCTACACACACTCACTTTTTGTCTCTCCTGCCAGCACGCGAGAAGGTCTGAACTTACTTCCCCTGCACCTTCTGCCATGATTGTAAGTTTCCCGAGGCCTCCCCAGCCATGTGAAACTATGAGTCAATTAAACCTCTTCCTTTATTAATTACCCAGTCTCAGGTATTTCTTTGTAGCAGTGCAAAAATAGACTAATGTAGTGATAGAACGCACCGTCATATTCAGAGGTACTTTGTCTCACATTATGTAAATATTGCAAGTGTCATTTAGTCTCCCCAGTAAATTCACCATTACTGCTCCTTCTTAGTGATCAAACTGTCAGGATTAAGCTATTTTGATAAAGCTTCATACTCCATTCTGTCTAAAATACCATGGGAAGGGATCTGGAAAGAACTGAAGAGTTATGGACGTGGACTCAGAAGACAAGATTGTAAGGAATTTGCTGGGAATGAGAGTGAGTCTTGAGTGGTGTCAGGCACACAGCACACATTCCAGGATGAACTGATCAGGAAAAGAAAGGAAAAATCCTGAATTTCGACACAAACAACAAATGCTAACTGCTTGTCTATTGTGATCCATGTAGATAATTAGAATTCAAAGACACATAATAATATTAGTAATAGTTAACACTTACTGAGCATTTACCAAGTGCCAGGCACTGTGCTAAGCACTTTTACATACGTTACCTCTAATATTCACAGCAATGTAATGTGGTAGTTAGTAATATTAACTTCATTTTGCAGATTAGGAATTAGAAAGGATTTTTCAAAATTAAATTGCCAAGGTCACACAGTTAACACGTACGATTTCAAAGATTGAAATCTGAACATTCTGGCCATTCTCCTACAGTCCTATTTTCACAGGTTGTCTTATCACTTTATAATCTATTGAGGGGAAGTGTTCTAGATAAATATAAGTTAGTCAAATGTAAGTAAACACCATGATACACTATAAATTAAGTTATATGTTGTCTTACTGAAGTAAACATTCAGTGATCATACTCACCAACGCATCCTGGGTTCTACAAAACTTTTTCTTTGAAACAACTTACTCTAAATTTCTATCAATTTTTCAACTAAAATACACTATTTCTCTTTCTTCTTCATTTAAAATTCAGAGTTAATCTTTTCATTCTCTGTTTCTGGAGTGCATTGTACACATTTTTGTAATTATTCGTTATTTAGATATGTGCTTCCCCCAGTAGATTAAGTTCTAAGCAGGTAAGGACTTTATACTTTCTCCCTAACCTCACTGCAAGAAACTGTCATATAACAACTATTCAATGAAATGTGCATTCAGTAAACTGCAAGGTACCTTTATGGCCACATAGATGTGACACAATAGTATAGCCTCAATTTAAATGCAGTAATTGGAACTTGGATACAGATTAAATGACTTCTCAATTCACAAAGACTCTTGAGATGACAGACTTTCAGGCATTATTCTACTACAGTTGCAAATGGACTATTATTGTACTATAATGAAGAGAATGAGCACTTAAAACCACTAATATTTTCTCAACCTTTATGTGTAAATCTACCTGGAGCCAGACTAAAAATGGCAAATACACCACTAGCCCCCTCATCTACTCTGCAAGAGACACTGCTAATCAATCATGACATTGGCTGCTTCTGTGTCTGGACTCATCCTTTGCATCAACTTCAGCATGACATTCTAGCAGTCACTGCCAATTGACAGGCCTTCATCATCAGTTAATATTCACATGTCATGCTTGACCTGGATCAATGTCACATAATTTTCCTATGTGTAACATTTTACCACTTGGTACTTCTTCTAGTGAAGAAAGAAAGCATATGGGCATCCCAGGGAAATCTTATATAACTAGAGTTCCAGATTTTATTTGAGCCAGCTGGGTCCCAAGAGCCAGGCCATAGACCATTACTGATCTGCAATTGATTTTCTCACTGCCTCATGAGAAAAAAAAAAAAGGAAAAGAAAAAGAGAAAAATAGTCCAGATACTAATCTGACTGGCTGCGTTAGAATCACCTGGAGAGCTTTGTAAATACTGTTTATAGATCCTCAATCCTGAATCAACATCACTAGAGATTATGTCTGAAAACCATGTGAATATATGTAGATTATGATGTACAGTCTGGTTTAGGTACTGCTAAATTTTTGTGTCCATAGGTATAACACTTCAGTTGCATGTCTTTGAAAAAGAAAATTTTTTTCTTTAAACGATGTCACTCTTACTTTTAATTTTTAGTTTGAAAATGTCTTATTTATGAAATAATGGAAATAATAAATAGAGTTGTAAGAGTATTTTTGGCTGCTTTTTTTAATGCCATACTTGACAAAATAAAGAGTTGGGAATCCTATGGAAGTCTCCTTTTTCAGAAATGGTGTCTGTCCTTTCAACAGGTCTATTGGTACACAGCTCTCCAATCAGACAAGTCTGAGCATTCAGGGTGAAGTGGTGGGTGGAATAAGCAAGACAGAAATCTGCATTTATTCAAAACTGAAGAACCTCCTGGGAAATATCTAAGGCCAAGAGGAAAAATCTCAAGAGCACAAGCTAGGCTAATCAGCAAATCCTTCTTCTGGGAAATGGAAGGAGAGGATTCTAGTCTTTGGCATATGCCTTGTCCTGGTGCAGCCTCACACATGGTCTTCAAGTCTAGCTGCCATGCAGTGGGGCTATGAAGAGAAAGGGGCAAATTATACAGTAAGAAATAAGAAGACCCAACTCTGTTATTAAAACTTCTTCTGCAAGATATTCAGGTTTGGGAAAATCCTTAACAGTGTAGTGCAGAGAGGGGACAGAGGCATCCCTCCACTTTCCATGGGTCGCTGGGTAGCTTTGGAGCCTTCAGCATACATGTGGCAGTGGCAGCAGTAAGAGACAAAGGAGAAGCTAGCTGCCATGAGCAGGGAATCAGCAGTGTCTCAAAGACAGCACTCTTAGTGGTGGCAGCAGAGTCCAGCAGCACCGAGGTCCCCCAGGAGGCATAGAGAGCCAGCAGCCATGTTCAGCAGAGAGTGGTGCTCAGAGAATGCTGTGTGGTTCTCTTGAACATTTATGAAAGGCTTCCCAGAAACACACTAGATAAAGAGGGAGAATTCTTTCTGTGGAGCTTAAACCTGACATTAGTAGGCTCCACCAAGAGCCCAAGAAGTTTTGATACATAATGTGACGGTTACCCCATTTCAAATCCCAGTTAGTGTAGCCCACAGAGCAAGCAGTCTCTACGCAATGAGAATGGGTGTACACTGGTAAGTTCTGAAGGGCAACCTCTCACAATACATCAGGTTCTGAGTCTCTTTTGGTCACAAACACAAAGGTTCAAACTAGCCCATAGAAATAAAAAATGATTCTAGTAGGAAAAACATCAAAACTAATTCAAATCATGACCTGAATGGTCAAAGGGAAATATTTTTCACATCTATTACATACTTACACTAGAAATTAAGAGGAATGGCTGCCTGTCCTACAGAAATTATCCACCCAGTGTATCGGTGTTATCCCAATGGATCTACCAGAAAGAGCCCCACTCTTCTGGTCAAAGCAGTGCAGTAGGCTGATCCAATCTTCTCCCCTTGCTGAAGCAATTGGTATGAGAATCAAATTAGCATTCTTTCCTAGATTTATATTAAACAGGAGCTAAGAGAGATTCTTCTTATTTGTGTGTGTGTGTGATGTTTTGTTTTGTTTTGTTTTTTCAAGTAAATACCCATGTCACCAGGAGAAAGTTCATCTTCAATAGGAATAAATGAAGTTGACACAGAAAAAGGCAAAGAGGAAAGATGGAGAGGGAGAGTGTGCAATGATGTTCAAGAACCTGGTTTCCATATCTCTGGTCCTTAGAGCCATTGTGTTCCTATTGCAATTCCTTTGACTGCATGAGCTACTCTCAATTTCTGAATAAATTCCCTAGTTTGAGTTGGGCTTTTGTCATTTGTAACCAAAAGAATGCATGACTGAAGTGTCAGTTAAGATGTTTTCAGCTACAATTAAGAAAACTCTACTAATAAAAATTAAACTTTAAGCATATTTATTGTTAACAAATCTAGAGGCAGTCCTATATTCAAAATTACCATCAAGTTTCTTTTTTTTTTTTCTATTCCGTCACTCTAAGAATACAGGATTTTGCCTCAAGCTTGTAGCCTCAAGGTCACAACATGGCTGCCACACCACTAACCATCATATCTTCATATCACAGCATCCAAAGCAGGAAAGAAAGAAGACGACAAATGAGCTCTGTCATTCAAAAGAGAAAAATATATATATTTCCCAGAAGATCCCCATAAAATTTCCTTTTACATCTCACTGGCTAAAACTGGATTATATAAACTGATGACCAACGAACGGAAAAGGGAAAGCCCTGATTAGCTTATGCCTCACAATTTACCCTCCTGGCTAGATACTTTGCTAACAGCATCCTGTTATTGATTTATATTGGAGTGAGTAGCCATCAGTCTCTATCCCAACTATATAGAGCTTTGAGGTTTAAGAACTATAACTGTGATCACATTCCAAACTAAATTTTTTTATTTTTTAGATTCGGGGGTACATGTGTAGGTTCGTTACAAGGGCATATTGCATGATGCTGAGTTCAACATGAATTCTTTTTTTAAAAAAATTTCAATTTTTTGTAGATTTAGGGGGTACATGTGCAGGATTGTTACATAGATATATTCTGTGATGTTGACGTTTGGGATACAAATGACCCCATCACCCAAGTACTGATCATGGTACTCAACAGTTTTTCTGGCCTTTCCTCCCTCCCTCTCTCCCTACTTTTGGAGTCCCTAGTATCTATTGTTCCTATCTTTTCGTCCATGTGTATCTAATGTTTAGCACCCACTTACAAGTGAGAACATGCAGTACTTGGTTTTCTGTTACTGCATTAATTCACTAAGAATAATGTCCTCCAGCTGCATCCATGTTGCTGCAAATGACATGATTTTGTTCTTTTTTATGATGGGATAGCATTCCATGGTATATATGTACCATATTTTCTTTATCCAGTCCACTGTTGATGGGCACCTATCAGCCTGAATTCTTACATGATGATGTCAATAATGATGACAATAATAATTAATAGTTCTAAATCTGGGCCAGGCCTGTTCAAAGCATTTACTTAATTCTTAAAACAATTCACTGAAATTTCACAACATCCAATGAGGTAGGCATTATTACTATTATCATTTTTATTATTATTATATTACCATCATATTAGACATGAGATAAATGAGGCATCTTGGAGCTAAGTAACTCATGCAAAGCCACTTGGCTAAGAAAGTATGGTGTTGAGATCTAAACTTTGGAAGATTGACCTGGAGACAAAGATCTGCTACACTATATTATACGACATTCTTCTCTCTCCAAAATCAAATGAGATAATAGAATTATGAAGATATGAATTTTATGCACAGGAAACATATTGTAAAAGTATTATTTGTCCACAGACTGACCTTGAAATTATAGCTACCATATTTCCAAAAAGAATACATTAATTCCAAAATGTAGATCATTCCCATTAACCTCCTTTCTGTTTCTTTCCTTGCACACAAATGACTGGGTATAGGATTAGAAAATCCTCTGCACAGGGAAACACAGAACAATTCAATTAATAATTTCAATTTCATTTGGCATTAAAGATGTTTTAAAAATAGATGTCTTTATCTCAACGAAAGCAAGACCATTAAATGAAAAGAAGTCCCTCTGAAGATTGAGAGCTCAATGACACTAAATTAGTCAATGGATTTAAAATTACAAAGACTTAAAGCCCCCCAGGAAAGATTTTATAGTGTCTTTTATCAGGTGACTTTGGATATTAGGCCTTGGGAGAAAGAAAAAATCCATTCTGAAGAAGCATGAAAAGCTGAAATAAAAAAAAAAAAGTACTCTTGCAACTGTAAAAAAGGCAAATGACATTGAACAGCCTAATATCATTTTCCAATCAGAGTGCATTAAAAGCAGAGGAAACAAAGTAAATTTAGATTAAGACAATCCTAAAAGTTAAGTAAACAAAACTTATTAGAATTTAGGAAATTTAACTTTTTGTTCTTATTCTTAATGATGTGAACTCCAAGTCATACAGGCAAAATTTTTCAAAACAAGTATAATCCTTGTCTCAACAGTTTCTCTTTAATAAACTTTCTGGTCGAATGTCAGCCAATTGTTTTCAAATGGTGATTAGCTTCTCCTCCACTGTGTAAACAGTGACCAAGCTGCTGCCTCTACAGCAGCTGCCATTTCATACCTGAAGGGGCAAAGGATATGACTGCCTGCTGGACTGGCATAATAACTGGGGTAACATAAAAATGAAAATGTCCTTGAAATCTCCAACAGATGACATTAGTAATTTCTACTTAGCCACAAAGATGAATTTCCCCTCCATCTCTAATAGAAAACAATAAGAGAACAGAATTATCAGTATAATCCTAAACATTAAACAAAATAAATTGTAAACCTGAAGTTAAACAACCAATGTTACTCAAATGACACATATACAATAAATAATTCAGTCTAGTTCAGTTATTGGAGAATTAAGTGGAGAAAAAAAGAAGTTTGCTTGGGAAACCAACTTACTCATTCAGATGAAGCACCTCCATTTGTCCAAGCACTGGACTAGGGATCAGGAATCAAAATGAGGTAGAGCCAGATCTTGCCACCTAAGTAATCATAGAATCCACCAAACACCAAGAAACCAGAACCCCATTGCCCCCTAAAACCAATACAAAATTTTACCCTTAATTCAAAAATCTATACGTTCCATTGACTATACATGTAACCTTTCTGTCTTAGTTTTTTTTAGTATTAAAAAAATGCATTTTTTTATGGAGTCTTGCTCTTGTCACCCAGACTGGAGTGCAATGGCGTGATCTCAGCTCACTGCAACCTCCACCTCTTGAATTCAAGAGATACTCCTGCCTCAGCCTCCCAAGTAGCTGGGATTACAGGCATGCACCACCACCCCCGGCTGATTTTGTATTTTTAGTAAGGATGAGGTTTCACCATGTTGGCCAGGTTGAACTCCTGACCTCAGGTGATCTGCCCACCTTGGCCTCCCAAAGTGCTGGGATTACAGGTGTAAGCCACCATGCTCGGCCTCAAAAAGTGACATTTTTATATACCCATAAAATTTCAAGAAATTTAAAAATAACTGAAATTGTCTTCCTAATATTTTTAATAGAAAGCCTCATAACAAGATATCTTTACTGATCCTTCTGTCTAATGCACAGGTTCTACTCAACACTAAAAGATGCAGATGTTAAATTATCTCACCAGTCACCTGGATATCAAGGTGATAGTCCACCTATTAGCTGGTATTTTCTGTTATCTAGAGGGAGCCAGATGCTTGACATCTGATTACTAAAATATTCTAATGACTACCAGCTAACCAGCTCTTAATAGTCATCTCAAAATTTTGGTTTAATGTAGAAACTAAATGTCAAGGAATTCTTTTTCAGAATGAGTTCCTGTCCTTTGCAGAGACATGGATGAAGCTGGAATCCATCATTCCCAGCAAACTGACTCAGGAACAGAAAACCAAACACCACATAGTCTCACTCATAAGTGGAAGTTGAACAATGAGAACACATGGACACAGGGAGGGGAACATCACACTGGGACCGGTGTGATGGGGACAAGGAGAGGGAGAGCATTAGGATGAATACCTAATGCATGCAGGGCTTAAAACCTAGACGACGGGTTGATAGGAGCAGCAAACCACCATGGCACATGTATACCTATGTAACAAACCTGCATGTTCTGCAGATGTATTCCAGAACTTAAAGTAAGATAAAAAATAAATAAATAATTTAATTTTAAAAAAGAAATTCTTTAACTCAAATCTTTCATGCTTTAACTTGGTCACTTTCTCCTTATTTTGTTGTGAAACAGAAAGAATAATGGTTATAATTTTCTATCTCTTAGTCTTAAGAAAAAACAGAGGTCCTATTGATTAATATTGGTAATGTATTAATGTAGGATCACTGGAAACTCTACTACATTATTGAGATTATTAATCTATTTATTATTCAACAATTCCTCAGTGTCAGTATAAACCATATGCTATGCTACATCCTGGAGATATAATGATGAGGCACAGTCTTAGTCTCTTGAAATTTTTAGCCCTGTGAGAAAGCCAGAAAAATAATTGTGCAGACATATATAGAACTATGACAAATGATTTAAGCAGAAGGTACCCAGAATTATGAAAGCCTAATGTAACAGAATATGGCCTTTTAGAAAGAGTCAGAGAAGACTTCCATAGGTAAGTGATCTTCAAGCTAAAAACGAAGAAAAATTGGGAGAAAAGAAAAAATTGTCCCCAAAATAAGAGCATATGAAAAGGCCCTGTGGCAAGACAAAGCATGTTAGATAACAGTTTTCAAAATACAGTCAGAACCCCTATGAAAATAGTCGGAAGGAGAGTCATAATAACATAAGATGTTGCTTTCACTTTTCACTATGATTCTCTTATAGGTATACTGTAGAGTTTGCTAGGGGCAACATGAAATGTGATACTGCAACAAATTAAATACGAGAGCAGATATGAGAATCCAGCTGTGTTTTATTAAGCCAGACATTAAAGAAGTTTGCAGAAATGTAAAACAGAGCTATTCTTTTTACTAATTTTCTTATGCAGGAATATATAGTTTATTCTTATTATTATTATTGGTCTCTTAATACGTAATAACCCAATAATGTTACTCTTAATAGATTAATAAATGAACACTTTTTGAAGTTTTAAATTTTCATTTCCAATTATGGTAAGCAACAATAGATACAACACACAAGAACAAAAGCTCATTGGCATCCTCGATAATGAAGAAAAGAAGCCCTAAAACCAAAAAGTTGGAAACCTACTGATAGGAGGAAATTAAAAATGAACGGCGTGACTGAAACAGAGAGTAAGGGAGATGTTCATCAGGGTATTGCTTCCTCTTTCTCTGATCCCTCACACCAACATTCTGCCTATTTCCTTTCAACTGAGAGAAAATAACTCACCAAGTCTGTCACAAATACATATACATACCTGTGCATGTGTCTGTGTGCATATGTGTGGTGTGTGTGTGTGTGTGTGTGTGTGTGTGTGTGTGTGTGTGTGTGTGAAATAAGGAAAATGAGCAGTAGCTCTTTGGTTCTTAAAATCAGGGCCAGTCATATACTTTGCAGGGCTCAGTGCAAAACTGAAAATGTGGAGTTTCTTATTTAGAAAGCAGGGGTGGGAGGAAATGCTGTTCAAGATACTGAAATGTAATATTTTTCCTTTCTTTAATGATCCCTTTCTCTCTCATCTGGTGCTTGTTATTTGCTATTTAACATCATTCTATGTAAGGAAAATTAGAATTTTTAATATTATAATAATGTTTACTATTCATTTTATATAGTACAATGCTAATTTTAAATGCAAATATAAATTCAATAAGAAATATCTATTTTTAAAGCTTTATAATTGATTTTGATGATTGTTGTGGTTAAGAAACACTGAGAAATTCCATTGTTTCAAAGTGTCATAAAACCAATAATCAAAAATAAGAAAGAGGCCAAGACAGATATCTCTGAGAAGCATTTTTAATAGCCACTCAAAATATTTAGTGAATCCAAAATAAGCCACATACGAGTTGGCATGCTGAGGTCCAGATATTTCTTTCTGCATAAGAAATTGATTACTGAGGGTAAGAGGTGGTTTGAAAAGTTAACAAAGATATAAGAGAAACAAAAAACTAAACCGAAGACTCAGACAATGAGCAAAGCTCTAAACCTAACTTAGTTAAGGAAGTAAGAGAAAATTTTGGAAAACATTATGATATCTTCAGGAGCTTGAAATAAAATGTGACCATCAAGGCCAAGGAGTCTAAGAAAAATAAAACAATAAAATGAAAGAACAGTTAGATGAAACACAAAGATAACAAAGTAAGATTTAAAGGAATATCAAAGACAGGTTTCAAAGGAAACCAAAGTTATAATAACTGAATACAAAATTTGCATAACATTTTTTAAAGAGCATTACTGATCATGAGAAATAAAAACGATATACATTTGATGTAGAGAGAGAATTAAAGTCAGCCCAACAATTATGAGTACTTTCAAGAAATTTGGAATCAAAGTAGCAACCAAGACATAATTGAAAAAATAAGGTGAACTAAGAAAAATAATTAAAAGAGATCATTGTTTAGAACTATTCAGCTAAGATTTTTCGTAATTTGCATTATCAAGAGGAGAAAATCTCTTGTAAGATTATAAAGGTAGAAAAAACTAAGCAGATTAACCACTCAGGAATTAAAACCAGATGGATTCTGTCTCCAAAATTATATAGAAGAAAAATAATGAAACAATATACATAAAATTTTCAGGGATATAGGCCCAGTAAAAATATCATTCACTTCTGAAAACAACCAAAAGATATCCTCAGATATACAAGAACTCAAACATAACATCTTTGTACCTTTCTTCAAACTATCTTGTGCAACATACTAAAGATATGAAGTGTTAACCAAAATTGAGTTAAAAAATGAAAAAGTCAGGTTATATAAATGCAAATGGTGTATCCCGAGAATAGTTTAGCAAAGTTAAATTTAAATAACTGTTGTTAGTTGGAGTAAAAAGTTGAATGCAAACATCAAAAATAATCATTGTAAAAGGAAATACAAAAGGTAGTATATATTTAGTTAAGAATGGTTATCTGAGTTGCAAACCTCAGATTGTATTAATATTAATGAGAACTATGGCTTTTAATTACAGGAGAAGTTAAAAGTAAAGAAAACAGTCACATTTTATAGGGCAAAGAAAGCACAAAATGAGATGGAGTTAAGACAAAATATTTGAGTGTAGAACAAAAAGCTTAAATTCCTCTATTAATATAAATAGTATCAAATTAAATTGAGACACAATGTAAATATATGCTGCTTTCAAGAGACCTACCTAAAATAAAGTGGCATTAAGATGTTTTCAAAAGATAGACAGAGATTTATCAAACTGAAAACAGACTGCCTGCAACCACGGATCTAATAGAATAAAGAACTGATTGTCTACATTAACACATTTTTACTATTCCAATAAATTCTTGCCTAGGAAAATAAAGTTTCAAATAACGTAACCGTTTGTTTCATGAAGTGCTTAAAAATTCATTTACCATTTCTGCTCGTCTCCTTCCTTCCACTCGTAACCCTCAAGTAGACCCCAGTGTCTGTTTTTACCTTTGTGTTCATGAGTTCTCATCATTTAGCTCAGAAAATATAATTATTGGGTACTGGGTTTCATACCTGGGTGATGAAATAATCTGTACAACAAAATCCCCTGACACAAGTTCAGCTATGTAACAAACCTTCACACGTACCCCTGAACCTAAAATAAAAGTTTAAAAAGTAAATAAATAAGAATCAAAATCAATTTATCTGAAAAAGAAACTGTTCAACTTGCCTCCTCCTCGGGCATTAGGGAGGAATAGCCTCTTTCTGAAGAAAATAGATTTCTTAAATGGGCAAACTTCTCCATTATCAAACAAATGTTCATTTATCAAGACCCACATTAAAACCCTCATTTTTCTGTGCCCACCAATTATAATTAATATCAAAAACTTTGCACAATTCTTCTCAGATCCCTGCATTTAAAAATTTGCTTTAAACCAAACCCCAAAACTCCCTAAGTATCCACCCATAAGTGATATTCTCCCTTATTGTAGTAGGTAATAAACTTATATTTGCCTAAACTATGTGTTTTGGGGTGAGTTTTTTTTTAATTGGCAATCAACAAAATAATCTCAAAAAAGTTAACATTTATTTCTGAATAAACTAAACAATGATTTAAAAAACTAGCTGGGTGTTAATTTCTGTTGATCAAGAGATATAATCCATAACAAAGATACAACAGTCATAAACCTTTAAGTGCTAAATAACATAGTGTCAAATATGAATAAATTTCAAACTGTTAAAAGTATGGGAAGAAATTGATGGATACAGAACTACAAAGGGAGAACTTAACTTTTTGCAGATCAAGTAGTCAAAAAAAGGAAGACAAATAGACAAATGCAAACAAAAAGAAAAAATAAGAATGATAATGTCAGACAAAATTAACTTTGAGGAAAAACGCAAAAACATGTAAGTATCATTTTTGATAAGATTAGAATAATTCAACTAGTAATCTTAAATTCATATAGATTAAATTCAGTAGCCTACAAAAAAAATGCCTTTCCAAGTGTATATAGAGCACCGATTTTTAAAAAAATGATAATATATTAAACACTGATTTTTTTATAATGATAATATATCCATAATATAGTTATATAGTAATCTCCATAATAGAGAAATTTAAAATTCCTTAAGCAAATGCTTTTGAAGCCATAGTTGCTAATCACAGTGCCATAGAACAGGGAATTAATAATTTGTTTTAGCTAATCAAAATGAAAATGTAAATCATGTACTTACATAGTTATTGGCTTAAAGAGAGAATTAAAACAATTACATCTCATGTACAAAAAATTAGAGAACTATTTACCAAAGATATGAGCCATAGCCAAAGCTACTTTCATCCTAATAATAGTTTTCTATTTTTGAAGAATGAAGTTGCTATGGTTTGAACGTGCTCCCCAAAAAGCTTATGTTGGAAATTTAATCTCCAATGCAACAGTATCGTGAGGTGGGGCCCAATGGGAGGTGTTTAGATCATAAGGGATTCACTCTCATGAATGAATGGATGACAATTATAAAAGGGTTGAGGTGGCAAGTTAGATCTTTTGCTCTCTCATACGGTCTTGTCCTTCCACCTCTACTATGGAGTAACACAGCAAGAGGCTCTGACCAGATGACAGCATCTTGGAGACTTTTCAGCCTCCAGAACTGTGAGAAATAAATTTCTTTTCTTTATAAATTACTCAGTTGGCAATTTTCTATTATAGAAGCATAAAATTGACTAAGAAAGGTTCTAAACACATTGTATGCATTTTCTCATTTAGTTTTAACATCTCTTTAAGGGAGGTATCATTATGATTTTTATACATGCAGAGACTGAGGCTTAGAAAGCATAAGCTAGTAAAATAATATTAAATTTAAATTCAGGAATCTATTAAAACATCACATAACTCAAAGTAAAGATAAATACACACAAACATAAAATTGTTGTGAAAAATGCAGAAAACACAAATTTAATAAAATGCAATATGCATTCCTGGTTTTCAAAACTTAAAGCAACTTCATGAACTAGAATAGCATTTTTGTTAGCATTATTAGAATAGATTACCTATTTAAAGCCAAGAACATTATACTTAAAATTTTTTACAAATTGAATGTTTATGTTGCGCAAAATTTATATATTGAAATCCTAGTGCCCAGTGTGATAGTATTTGGAGGTGAGACCTTTGGGAGTTGATTAGCTCATGGGCATAAAGCTCTCATCAGTAGAAGTAGTGCCCTTATAAAAGAGACCACAGAGAGCTCCCTTGACCCTTCCACCATGAAAGGACACAGAAAAATGATGGTCCTCATCTTTTTGACGGGTCCTCATCAGACATTTAATCTGCTGACATCTTGATTTTCTCAGCCTCCAAACTGTGAAAGATAAATTTCTGTTATTGATAAACCACCCAACCTATGGTAGTTTTTTATAACAACCCAAATGAACTAAGACAAAAGTGAAACCCAAGATAAATATTTCCCAAAATTTATTTCATAAAAGGCTTTTATGAAAATTATCAAAGATTCAGCACTCACATAAGTTTGAAAATTTGTAATGCTATAAACCCTTCTTCTGCATGTCACAATATATATGAGCACAGGTAAGGCCCTGAAGTTCCTTCAGTTAAAGAAAAACTTTATTTAACCTTGTGTTTCTCCAACTTTCTTGGCCACAAAACACTTGTCACACATTTCATCTATTAATATTCTCTCCTGGGCACTTTAGAACAGGCATTGCTATTAAAGTAGGAAGCCAAACAAGGATACTTATAATGATCACATTTAACAGTATTCTAGATCTGTAACCCACAAAATGAAATAAAACAGAAATGAGATAAGCGATGCAACATGAATATTCTTGTTAAACATGCACATTAAAATGACTGCAAGAGGCCTGGCACAGTGGCTCATGCCTGTAATCTCAGCACTTTGGGAGGCAAAGGTGGGTGGATCACCTGAGGTCAGGAGTTTGAGACTAGCCTGGCCAAAAATGGTGAAACCCCATCTCTATTAAAAATACAAAAATAAGCTGGTGTGGTGGTGGGCATCTGTAATCCTAGCTACTGAGGAAGCTGAGGCAGGAAAATCACTTGAACCCCTGGAGGCAGAGGTTGCGGTGAGCCGAGATCATGCCACTGCACTCCATCCTGGGTGACAGAGCAAGACTCCATCTCAAAAACAAAAACAAAAACAAAAAACTGTAATAAAATACACTAGAACGATAATAGTGGTTATCTCTGTAGAATCAAATGACAGCTGATTGTATTTTCCCCTTTATATTTTCTGTATTCCCTACAATAAGAATGTATTATTTTATTAAAATAATACATTTTAATAAATTATGCTTTGGACTGTTTGTCCAAAGCATAAAGGCAGAAAGTTTTTCCAAAAAAAAAATCAGAATCAAAAATACAAATAGTCTATAAAAATACTGATAAAACCAATGTTAAGCACATCTGAGGCTCAACTGAAACCTGTTCAATTGATCTCTTATTCTAAGCTCATTTGGTATGCAAAAGTGAGAACAGAGAATTATATTACCAGAAAAGAGAAGTTAATTACAAATAATGGAAGAAAAAAAAAGGTGACACAAATAATCAAGAACTAATCTAAGTAGAAAAACAAGGCAAAGTAAGTCAGCTAAAAAAAGAGCTAATATCTAAGGGAAGAACAAATCAACATTAGTCTAATTATTTGAAATTTCAAAAAATATATATAAATATAATATCTGTAAAGACAAAAACCAAAAGATGTGCTAAATCTGATGCCTCTATGTTACGATGCCAGTATGTTTCTATTGTCATTAATTTTGTATTGTTTCTTTCTCTATTGCCAGGTGGATTTCTGTTGGTACTCCAACTGTAGAAATATGCCATTGATTCCGTTTCTCTAAATCAGTGTAATAATTAGAGGCAGAGACTGTCAATCGGTAAGTTAATTCCTGAATTAATCAACTATTTAGTTATTTAGTTACAACTAACTGACAAGCCAGAATGAAAGGTGAAGTGAAGCAGGAGAAATGGTTTAGTTTATAAAAGAAATTAACAGTATGATTATTGTTTTGAATGAGTTAAAATTGATTTTCAAGTGGAAAAAATTCTTACAACTATTAAAAATGTCAACACAATATAAGTACTGGTGAAACTTTTAAATGGCCATTTTCTGTCTTCTTTTATCTAAAGCCCAAAAATTCTAGAACAAAATAAAAGGCAAGTATTCCCATATTCCAAATCAAGTGCTAAATCAACTAACTGGAAATTGTAAGATCATTGAAAGGTTTTGCAAATCTTAGCACTTCAGCCTCTGAAACTGTATAAAAAGAGTTCAAATGAACTTGATTTCTTTGATTAAAAAAAAAAAATCTCTGACTTTTCCTTCCACCATCCCTCACTCCTGTGGGGAAATGAAGAAGGGCCTTTGAGTATCTACTAGAGAACTTGATATTTGTCCCCTGAGGTTTAAGAAGAAACAAAGGTTTAAAGTTTGACACAACTCTGAGAAATGTTCAGGCAAAGATCACTGCAAGATTCCAGGCATGAAGGGCTTTAAGAGTTTGCTACTCCTGTTTTACAAAGAAAAAAAGAAAAATTTCCTATGGCACTCTAGTACATCACTCTACTGCTTTATCCCCTTTTATCCATCAATTTATTTCTACCTATCCCATCTTCCTATTCACCTACTTCCAGCTCACCTTACCCCCATTTAATTCAATGTCCTATCTCTTCTGCACCCAAGCTTTTGTCCCAAGATAGTTCATATGAACAAGAATAGTTTTCTTTCATCCTCTATGCCTATTCCTGGCTGCCATTTTGCCTGCCCTTCAAATAAATATTGAACTTGTTTTCTATTTGAAATGCTAAAAATTCAAGCAATGATCATTTAAAAGCTGAAGGATATCATTTACATTCATCAAATGGTTCTCCTAAGACTTCTAGCTGAAACAAATGAGCTTTTCCACGGAAGGATATAAACCTTTTTCCCCCAGACAAAATATGAAATGGCTCTGATTCCATACCAGGGTCAAGATCTACCTCTCTACTGGATCACGGTTCAAATAAAACTAGGCCGCATATTTTTTAAAACACTTAAAAAAGAACCTTATCCTATTCTCTGTCTTCATTTCAATGTCTCAAATATCTGTAAAGCGAAAGAATAACACACCCAGAAGAGTGGTGCTCCAAAATTCAAAGATAAGTAAGTAGGTTATGTAAAATACACGCTTTTATCCTTGTGGCTTTATTTTGTCCAGTGTCATGACAAGAAGGAATCAGAAAGGAACTGGTTTCTTATGAAATTTACTGCAACTAATTTACATTAAGAGACTAAATTGAAGAATCAATGAGAACTGCAGCTCCATTAAAACAATAAATATAAATTATGGATATATGTGTCAAAAACACAGATTGAGATGGCATACAGGTTGCTTTTGATGTTTTGTTTTTTAACCATGAATATCTCACGGTCGGTGTTTTAGTTGCCAAAACAGTAATGTGATTGCAAAACAGAACTGCCAGGAAGCTTTCATAATTGAATTCTGGCGTCACACAGTTTGTCATGTTAGACAATTGAAGCTTCAGAAACTTCTGTTTTTCCACAAACCTATGAACTGTGCCATTCTCCAGTAAAATTACAAAAGCCATGAATTTGACACATCCAGAAACACAAACAGCAGGCTTCACAGAAAAGGAGCATGTGCTAGGGCATGTAAACATTTAACACACTGTCACAGAACTGCCTACAGTTCTCCTCTTGTCAAGGGCTCAAAATAACTTAAAAGCATTCTGTGTATAGGAAGCCAAAATGATTACCAAAAAAAAATCACTTTAACCTCTGTTGCATTTACAATGAGGGCTATGGGGGTTGATTTTTTTTTCAAAAACAAAAATAATAATTTGTAAATACCTTAATCTCTAAGAAGTTACAGAAACATATAATACGAAATGAGAGAACAAAGGAGAACCAGGATCCACGTAAGTGTGGGTGGAGTGCTAGAGGTAGAAGTGGAAGCCCCATTTTCTGACTTCAAAGTGACACAGTATTGTGGTTAGATTGTGGGTTCTGTAATTGAATTTGCTAGATGTGAGTCCTGGAACAATGTAACTAGCTGTGTGATCTCAGGCAAGTTTATCCCATATCTCTTATTTTTGGTTTTTTCACCTATAAAAATGAGAATAATTCAAGATCCTACTTGATTGAATTGCTGTGATTATTAACTAATGCATGTAAGATACTTAGTATAATGCCTAGAATATACTAAGTACTCGTAAATGTTAGGTTTTATAGCCATCGTTATTTCTTCTGTAACTTGCTACCTCAGGCTTAATATCCTTGAATTTGTACAAAACATCTTTTGTAAACATCTTTTTGAAGCCTTAATCTAGAGAAAACTGCCTCGCTGTAGCATCATCAAACAGAATAAAGGCAGTTGATTTGGGCCTCTTGTATTTGTTTGTTTTGTTTTTTTGCTGGAATAAAGTTGGAGAAAGGCAAGGAGCTAAAAGTCTTTTCAGAATCTCTGAGAACTTAAGATACAGACAATAGCATAGATCCAGAAAGACCTCCATATACACAGGTGTCTGTACATAAAATTGAAACTAGCCTAGGTATTTTACACTTCATGCAAGGAATAAGATACTCACAAAATATTTGGGAAGACTGGAGGGATATGTGTATACGAACCATTGAATTCAAGAGCTTACTGACTAAAAGCTACAATCCAGGATCAGAAAGCTGCTGCTGCTTCTCCAACTGCCCCAAGACACTCACGAAGCTGCTGAGTAGGCCTTGGAAGCTGAGCCCAGCCATCCTGCCTCTATCACTGCCATGAGTGGGTGAATGACAATTAGAACCCTGAGTCCAGCTGCCACTGCCACCTCATGTTTCCACAATCGTGCCTGCCTACACAAACAGCAGCAGGGAGAAAACACCTGCCTCATGTCTAAAGTTCAAATTAGTGGAATCCTACTTGCATCTAGAACCCTGGAGGTAAGGGAGTCTGGAAAATGTAGCAGTAAGCCTCTCATGCCCTGGTAGGTAGATAGAATGAGTCGAGAATGATATTCAGTGTGGGTCCTCTCTTTGACTTCTTAACATTCATATATGCCATTTGATATGAAATTAAGATTCTAAACAAAAATAGTAAAAATGATATTGTTGCACCTAGAATAATACAAATATTCCTCACAGAAACATAACAGAACTTATTCTTTCCCCAAAAGATGAACCCTAAGACTTTCAGTCTGAATTTAACCCTCTCTCTGGGTCACATTTCTTCTGTTATACTTCAGTCACAATCTGGCTTTAATAATCCGTTACCTAAGGACTAAACTATAAATCTAAACTACCACCAATACAGTTAATATAAAGTAATAAAACAAAAGGATGGAGGAAGAATATGTTTATTAATATATTTATATACTACATACATATATACACAAACACACACATGACTAGAGTCCTCTTTTGTGAATCTGGCCACAAGACAGAAATGGAATTTAAAACTTCCTTCCTCAACTACACATTCCATTTTCCCTTTGCTCTCAACAAGATGTTAGCTAGTATGTGGTTTTTATTTGGTGGTGTATGAAAACCTTCAGTCTTGAGATATCCAGCCATTAATGGCTCTTCCAGCATTGAGTTGAGACAATTGTTTATGTTATTTTACTTTAAGTTCCAGTATACATGTGCAGAACATGCAGGTTTGTTACATAGGTAAAATTGTGCCATGGCAGTTTGCTGCACCCATCAACCCATCATCTAGGTATTAAGCCCCAAATGCATTAGCTATTTTTCCTGAGGCTCTCCCTCCCCTTTCCCTCCAACAGGCCCAAGTGTGTGTTGTTCCATTCCCTGTGTCCATGTGTTCTCATTGTTCA
The DNA here is from genome assembly GCF_029289425.2 of Pan paniscus. NCBI lineage: Eukaryota > Metazoa > Chordata > Mammalia > Primates > Hominidae > Pan > Pan paniscus. The sequence goes on along the minus strand of NC_073252.2, from coordinate 62,638,862 downwards.
GCTCCCACTTATGAGTGAGAACATGTGGTGTTTGGTTTTCTGTTTCTGCAATAGTTTGCTAAGGATGGTGGCTTCCAACTTCATCCATGTCCCTGCAAAGGACATGATCTCATTCCTTTTTATGACTACATAGTATTCCATGGTGTATATGTACCACATTTTCTTTACCAAGTCTATCACTGATGGGCTTTTGGGTTGGTTTATGTCTTTGATATTGTGAATAGTGCTGCAATAGACATAGGTATGCATCTATCTTTTTTATTTTTTTTTAGATGGAGTCTCACTCTGTTGCCCAGGCTGGAGTGCAGTGGAGTGACCTCGGCTCACTGCAACCTCTGCTTCCCAGGTTCAAGCCATTCTCCTGTCTTAGCCTCTCAAGTAGCTGGGACTACAGGCACATGCCACTGCACCTTGCTAATTTTTGTATTTTTTAGTAGAGATGAGGTTTCGCCATGTTAGGCTGGTCTTGAGCTCCTGACATCAGGTGATCCATCCACCTTGGCCTCTCAAAGCGCTGGGATTACAGGTGTGAGCCACCATGCCCGGCCTGCGTGTACCTTTATAATAGAATGATGTATATTCCTTTAGATATATACTCAGTAATGGGATTGCTGGGTCAAATGGTATTTCTAGTTGTAGATCCTTGAGGGATCACCACCATCTTCCCAATGGTTGAACTCATTTACATTCCCACTAATAGTGTTAAAGTGTTCCTATTTGTCCACAGCCTTGCCAGCATCTGTTGATTCTTGACTTTTTAATAATTGCCATTCTGATGGGCATGAGATAGTTATCTCATTGTGGTTTTGATTTGCATTTCTTTAATGATCAGTGATGTTGAGATTTTTTCATATGTTTGCAGGCCACATAATGTCTTCTTTTGAAAAGTGTCTGTTCATATCCTTGGCCCACTTTTTGATGGGGTTGTTTGTTTGTTTTCTTGTAAATTTGTCTAAGTTCCATGTAAATTCTGGATATTAGACCTGTGTCAGATGGGTAGATAGCAAAATTTTTCTCCCATTCTACAGGTTGCCTGTTCACTCTAATCATAATTCCTTTTGTTGTGCAGTAGCCCTTTAGATCCCTTTTGTCAGTTTTAGCTTTTGTTGCAATTACTTTTGGCAATTTTATTATAAAGTCTACCCATGACTATGTACTGAATGATATTGCCTAGATTTTCTTCTAGGGATTTTATGGTTTTAGGCTTTACATTTAAGTCTTTAATCCATCTTGAATTAATTTTTAGATAAGGTGTAAGGAAGGGGTCTAGTTTCAGTTTTCTGCATATGGCTAGCCAGTTTTCACAGCACCATTTATTAAATAGAGGATTCTTTCCCCATTGGTTGTTTTTGTCAGGTTTGTAGATGATCAGATGGTTGTAGATGTGTGGTCTTATTTCTGAGGCCTCTATTCTGTTCCATTGGTCTATGTGTCTGTTTTGGTACCAGTACCATGCTGTTTTGGTTACTGTAGGGTTGTATTATAGTTTGAAGTCAGGTAGCGTGATGCCTCCAGCTTTGTTCTTTTTGCTTAGGATTGTCTTGGGTATATGGGCTCTTTTTTGGTTCCATAGAATTTTAAAGTGGTTTTCTCTAATTCTATGAAGAATGTCAATGATAGTTTGAGGAGAATAGAATTAAATATATAAATTACTTTGGCCATTATGGTCGTTTTCACGATATTGGTTCTTTCTATCAACGAGAATGGATGTTTTTCCATTTGTTTGTGTCTTCTCTTATTTCCTTGAGCAGTGGTTTGTAGTTCTCATTGAAGAGGTCCTTCACATCTCTTATTAGCAATTGTGAATGGGAGTTCATTCATGAGTTGCCTCTCTGCTTGTCTATTGTTGTTGTATAGGAATGCTTGTGATTTTTGCACATTGATTTTATATCCTGAGACTTTGTTGAAGTTGCTTATCTGTTTAAGGAGTTTTGGGGCTGAGATGATGGGGTTTTCTACATATAAAATCATGCCATCTGCAAACAGAGACAACTTGATTTCCTCTCTTCCTATTTGAATATCCTTTATTACTTAATCTTGACTGATTGCCCTGGCCAGAACTTCCAGTACTATGTTGGATAGGAGTGGTGAGAGAGGGCATCCTTGTCTTGTACTGGTTTTCAAAGGGAATGCTTCCAGCTTTTGCCCATTTAGTATGATATTGGCTGTAAGTTTGTCATGAATAGCTCTTATTATTTTGAGATACGTTCCATCAATATCTAGTTTATTGAGAGTTTTTAATATGAAGGGATGTTTAATTTTCTGGAAGGCTTTCTGAGTCTATTGAGATAATCATGTGGTTTTTGTCATTTGTTCCATTTATGTGATGAATTACATTTATTGATTTGCATATGTTGTACCAGACTTGCATCCCAGGGATGAAGCCAGCTTGATCATGGTGGATAAGCTTTTCGATGTGCTGCTGAATTCGGTTTGCCAGTATTTTATTGAGGATTTTTGCATGGATGTTCATCAGGGATATTGGCATGAAGTTTTCTTTTTTTGTTGTGTCTCTGCCAGGTTTTGGTATCCGGATGATGCTGGCCTCATAAAATGAGTTAGGAGGGAGTCCCTCCTTCCTTTTCTATAGTTTGAAATAGTTTCAGAAGTAATGGCACCAGCTCATCTTTGTACCTCTGGTAGAATTCATCTGTGAATCCGTCTGGTCCTGGGCTTTTTTTTTTTTTTTTGGTTGGTAGGCTATTTATTACTACCTCAATTTCAGAACTTGTTATTGTTCTGTTGAAGGATTTGAATTCTTCTTGGTCTAGTCTGAGAGGGTGTATGTGTCCAGGAATGTATTCATTTCTTCTAGGAGGGTGTATGTGTCCAGGAATGTATTCATTTTCTAGGTTATTTGCACAGAGGTGTTTATAGTATTGTCTGGTGGTAGTTTGTATTTCTGTGGGGTAGGTGGTGATACCTCTTTATCATTTTTTATTTTGTCTATTTGATTCTTCTCTCTTTTCTTCTTTGTTAGTCTATCTAATGGTCTATCTATGTTATCAATATTTTCAAAAATCAGCTCCTGGATTCACTGATTTTTTGAAGGATTTTTCGTGTCTCTATCTCCTTAGTTCTAGTCTGATCTTAGCTATTTCTTGTTTTCTGCTAGCTTTTGTATTTGTTTGCTCTTGCTTCTCTAGTTCTTTCAGTTGTGATGTTAGGGTGTTGATTTGAGATCTTTCTAGCTTTTGATGTGGGCATTTAGACTCTACACAATGATAGTGGGAGAATTTAACACCCTACTGTCAATATTAGACAGATCAACAAGACAGAAAATTAGCAAAGATATTCAGGACTTGAACTCAGCTCTGGATCGAGTAGACCTGATGGATATCTATAGCACTCTCTACCCCAAAACAACAGAATATGCATTCTTCTCAGTGCCACATAGCACTTACTCTAAAATTTATCACATAGTTGGAGGCAAAATACTCCTCAGCAAATGCAAAAGAACTAAAATCATTACAGTCTCTCAGTCCACAGTGCAATCAAATTAGAATTCAGGATTAAGAAACTCACTCAAAACCATACAACTATATGGAAATTGAACAACCAGCCCTGAATGACTCCTGGGTAAATAATGAAATTAAGGCAGAAATCAAGAAGTTCTTTGAAACCAACAAGAACAAAGAGACAACATATCAGAATCTATGGGACACAGCTACAGCAGTGTTAAGAGTTGAGACAAATTTTTATTAACTTTTCCACAGGGCAGGATCATTAGAGGCGCTGCAGAGGGTATCTTGAGTTTCAGACATATTTCTCCTTGCCTTCACAGTGTAACTGATACAGGATAGCCGAGCCCCACAACTGGGGCTTATCCCAGGAAGGCTTTTGGCTTCACACAGGAAAAAACTTAAGGGCAAGCTGGTGGTGTTACATAGCAATCTTTTATTAAACAGTATTGCTCCTTGCAGAGCAGAGCAAACTCATGGGCAATGCACCCAGAGCTGGCCACATATGGGCTCTTGGCAACTGTATTTATACTCACATAAACCTACTTTTAATTACTGTAAATTAATGGGTGGGTCAATGCAAATTAAGGAGTAGTTCAATGCAAATTTAGGGATGAGTTATTTAAAACTTTCTAGGAAATAGGTGGTAACTTCTGGGCCATTGCCACGGAAAGGAGTGATAATTTGGGGGTCATTGCCATGGCATTTGTAAACTGTCATGGTGCTGGTGAGAGTGTCTTATGCTAATGAGCAAGGAGGGTGGCTAAGGATCACTTTCATTGCCATCTGCTGGTTCCTGCCAACTTCTTTACTGTATCCTGTCTGGGCTAGATTCCGCTTTGGTCAAAAGGGCTGTAACCAGAACACAAGCCTGCCAGTCTCCTGCCTCATTAAAACCACCTAATAAACCTATGATCATCAAGATCACCTAGATAACACAGTAACCATTCTTTTGCTTGTTGGTTCGGTGGCATAAGAGTCCAAAATGGCCAGGTGATCACCTCAATATTCAATTTATATGGAACCAACTCTTGTGTTCTCTGGCAGAAGCGTGCATCTAAATCTTCTAAACAATCAGAATTCAAGGTTTCTGGGATATTTGTCAGGTGCAAAATGACCAAAATGACTAGGCATTTTGGCTTTGGTCAGATAAAGTCTATTTCAGGATGAGAATCTCAGGTCACAGGGTGACTTGTTTCCTATGATCAGCCATTTAGACTCCATCAGGACCCAGCAGTAAGATAGGAATTGATTTACAGAATGAAAATTGTTATTTGTAAAAGGAAATGTGATGACCAGTTTTTTGTGTCAACTTGGCTAGGGTATAGGTCCCAGTTATTCAATTAAATACTAATCTACACATTGCCGTAGAGGTATTTTGTAGATGTAGTTAACCCCTATTATCAATTGACCTTAAATAAAAGAGATCATCCCCAATAATGTGAATGGGACTTATTCAATCAGTCGAAAAACGTTAGAGCAAAACTGAGGTTTGTGTAAGGAAAAAAATTCTGTCTCAGGAAAATAGCATCAACTCCCATCTAAGACTTTCCAGCCTTCTGGCCTGCCCTACAAATTACAGACTTGCCAGACTTCCCATAATCCTGTGAGACAATTCCTTGAATTAAATTTTTCTGTCTATCTATTCATCCATCCTACTAGTTTTGTTTCTCTGTGAATCCCTGATTGATACAGCATCCATAACTTTATTCAAAGTCCAAGGTGACTGCAAATGATTCTCAACACACAATCCTCTCCCGTCATTGGTTTAGTAGGTTTAGTAGGTCATAAGGTTAAATGGAAAAGATTCTCGGAAATCTGATTACATTGCAGCCTGAAGCAACTGAAGAACCATTTCTTGCACTGGGACACACTCAAAACAGGCAACATAATGGAATTATTGGATCATAGAAAAGGACAAAAATATGATTTAGATTGCATTCAAAATATACAAAATGTAGCAAGTATTGCAGATGTGTGTGAACTTGTGTTTGTGTGTTTTAGGAAATACAAAGTATATCAAATTGTCTTTTGCTTTGAATGGGGGTATCTTCACATGCCCCATACAACTGGATTCCCAAAAACTTCACTGAAGTGGCAGATCCCTTAATTTATAAAGAGTATATTTGTCCCATCCTCTGGCAAACATAGGTCTTACAAATACAGATACAGTACCACTAATCAAAGTGTGGTCACATATTTGTTCTGGTCTGTGAACTCTTTGTTACTGATTCTCAATGTGTACAGAAATTGAGAGAAAGTACTTAGAAATGTTTACAGTAGTTTTATAGACTGTAATAATTAGATTTGTACTTTCATGCCCTTTCATCTTTTAATTATTTACTTTTATTATAATTTACAAAATCATTGGTCTGAATAGATTGAAAACCTTTTAAAAACTCGTCCATCATCCTTGATTATTTGAGAAACACTGACCTAAAATACCTACTTTCTGCTCATCAGATTCTATCAGCTTGATGTCATCAATATGGTGGAAAAATATTCTATCCTATGGGATGATAAAATGATCAAATGTCCCATGGAGTAAATTATGACAGAGAACCAGAGAGAAGTCCTACCCCTGAAGTAAGATGTATACTCTTTTTCTTGTCAGGTTAAGAGCAAGTTGCTTCTGTTTGTAGGGAAAGAGAGAAGAAGTAAGTACTCATTAGAAATGCGGTTGCATACAAGGTACCAGGGATCACGTTGATTGGCTCTTACAAATAAAACAATTTGAATTATTATTTGATTACATTTAAAATTATGTGCTGTCATTCTCTAAAACAAATCCATATCCATTCTATCTTTGGTGGTGGCACTAATCTCTGTTATTCTCTCTCTGAGAGACACAGTACTGCTTTTGATTTACTACTTTGAACAGGAGGAGAAGTTTCAATGATCTTTACTTAGCTTTTAATACCAAAATAACCCTTAATCCATTAATCACCTGATTTTCAAAAAAGACAACTCTGACATGAGGACCAAAATGAGATTATCACTTTGGATTATCAACAGGACCTCTAAGGATTATCATTTTTTACAGTCACTAATCAATAATTCTCAAAATAACTAGTCTTTTTTTCTTTTTTCCAGTATTTGAGTGTTATGGCAAATGGCAAATCACTTGGGGAGGATTAGGAAAAACACTTACTGAATATTGCAAGTACTTTTTCAAAAGGACTCAGCCATCCCTTGAGTCAAGATGCTGTGGAGTATGAGAGCTCTCTCAAATCTGGGGTTTGGTCATGAATGTCCTCGACTCTACATTATGTTACCTCAAGTCAGTTTCCATTCACCAGCCCTAAAGATTTTATTTTGCTTTAGTTATAAAGATCAAATAGGACCCTAATAGCCTATTCATTGGATTCAACATGGAAACTATGATCAGTTAGCCCCACAAGGATGCAGCACTCAAATAATTCCAATTATTATTCTTTGCTCTGCTCTGTATTAGGGTAAAATGCTCTTTTTGCATCTGGTGGCTATCACTGGAATTCTGACCCTCTAGGATCCTATCACATCCACTGAAATCAAAGATTTCTATAACAGCATCTTCCATGGTTATCTCCAATCTACAGAGAATTTCCACTGTTAGGGGCTGAACTGTATGGCCCCCAAATTTTTATGCTAAAGCCCTAACCCCTAGTACATCAGAATGTGAGTGTATTTGTTGGAGATAGGGCTTTTGAAAGAGGTGATTAAGTATAAATGATGCTATTAGGATTGGCCCTAATCCAGTCTGACTGACATCTTTATAAGAAGAGGAAATTTGAACACACAAAGAGACAACAGGGATACACAACCTCAGAGGCAAGGCCATGGGAGGTCACCACGAGAAGGTGGCCATCTGCAAGCAAAGGAGAGAGGCTCAAAAGAAACCAAAGACCGTGATCTTGGACTTCCAACCTTCAAATGTGAGAAAATAAATTTCTGTTTTTTAAGCTACTCAGTATGTGGTATTTTACTATGACAGCCCTAGCAAACTAATACATCTACTAATGCCACTGCTCCCTTTACCAATATAGTTTTCAATTTCCATTGTGAAAGCAACTTTTTTCCTTTGAGAAGGCACACTTAGGAGGAAGAGACCAAGTGACATGTGATAAATGCATTGCAGTGTTCTCATTAGCCTAAATATTTGCATTCCTTCCTCCACAGGTTATCTAGCAAGTCAAATTTATTTGGTGTTTACCAGCACTGAATTCAGATCTTCATTAATCAAGTAAATGATAAGGGTTAACTAGCTGAAGGCTGGTTCCCTGAAGCAGAATAGCCTCCTGTAAAGTTGCACAGAAAATGGCTATGCTCAAGCACGTTAAGAATATTAAAATAAGTAAAATGTTCAGGTGGCATTTAAGACTATTGGCCCACACCCTCGTGCTGCTGCAATTGTGGGGTCTGGCCTGGTATCAATCAGCTCAGGCTGCCATAATACAATGCCATAGACTGGGTGGCTTAAACAACAGAAATTTATTTTCTCACAGTCTGGGACCTAGACTTCCAGGATCAGGGGATGAGTATGGTCATTTTCTGGCTCCCTTCTTGGTTTGTAGACAGCTACTTTCTCACTATGTCCTCACATAGCACTTCTTCTGTGAGTGTTCATGGAGAAAGACAGAGTGTGAGCTATCTTATAAGGACACCAAACCTATTGAATCAGGGCTCCAACCTTATGATATCTTTTAACCTTAATTACTTCCTTACAGGTCCCATCACCAAATACAGACACATTGAAGGTTAGAGCTTGTACAGGTTGACGGGTTCAATTTTGAGAGAATACAACCATTCAGTCCATAACAAACCCAAACTCCTTCATCACACTAAGGGAGGAGTTAGTGGTCTCCTATACCTGAATGCTAAATTTGCAGCTAATGGCCATTTACAAATTGTTAGAATAATTCCTATATCCTTGAGCTTGCACACTGAATTCAGAATCTCTTAAATCTATGCATAGACTTAAAGTCATCCCCAAACAAGAACATATCTTTCCTCTCTGGCCTAGCATACTTAGTATCCATTCTAATGGATGTTTTTCAGGTTTCTGCTGATATTTAGCAATTATTTTTATGTGTAAATCCTTTGCTTTGGATCAGACTTTATACTTGACCCAGGACATGTTAAGATTGACTTATATCAAGATAATTGAGAAATGGTAGGGATGTCACATAAGGAGAGATGGCATGCCCTTTCAAAGTAACTGCCTCAGGAGAAGTCATTACAAGTTGTCCGGTAAGTACAAGACCAGCCCCACAGACAGGAAGAAAGGGATGCTTCTGATGGCAGGGGAGGCTCAAAGAGGTTTGGTCATTTAGTCTACTTAGATTCACTGTAGTCCGCCCAAATGTCCCCATTCTAATTCTGAGTGTCTCGATCTTTCCCAATTAACCAAAGTTTAAACATCAACAACAACAAAAAAGACCTGCTAAGGCTGTAAATTCAATTATTCAGTTATGTTGTAATGTAGCAACCTTCAATGCCAGATTTTGGTTATATCAGCCATTAAGCATTAAGGGAAAAGAAATTTGATCAGGAACCACAGTTTTTGTGTTATTTGTCTCTCCAGTAAGAGTCTCTCATAGAAGCCCTTCAGTCTACCAAAGCCTTGCACTCTGTAGACACTTTATCCCTGGGGATGCCATGTAATAAATAATTTAAGGAATTCTTTTTCCTGTGTGCCACTGACTACCAGAATCCAATTTTTCAGTAGTAACAAAAATATCACTGCCTTCAAATATTTCTTAAGCAAAGTCAAATAACCAATCCAAATTCCCATCAGTCAGAGTTTTGTCCTAGAGACGTACTCAGTACTTCTAACAGATTGCAACTGAATACAGGAAATCAGATATTTACAAAGCTTTAATGAAAGCTGAAAAATTAGGAGTCAGAATGACACCACTGGAAATTTTGAAGATAGAAAACACGGTGCTGAAGTTCCATCCAGGAAAAGATAAATTGCTACCACCACCACCATCACCATAACTTTCCCTTGACACCCACAAAGCTAGTGACTAAACTCTGAAACACCAAACTAGGGTACAGCAGTTGCCTCCTGACACTCCATGACCTTGTTTGCCAGCTGAAATAGCACCAGGAATATGACCACTGACTCACTTTCAAATTGGTCTTGAGTGCATGCTACCATCAGGACATAATTTCTTGCCAGAACCCCAGCTGCAATGGACTCTTGGAAATGTATTTTTAACTTTTCAGCATGTATAATACAGGAAGACACATAAAGGAGTAAGCACAAGACTGTTAATTTACCAAAGCCAGCAGAAGTTCAACCACTTAGTTCTCCTCGTCACCCGGAAGTTCTCTTCAAACCAGCAGGATTCCTACCTTCTTCTCAGCCTCAGTTTATACAGAGCTACCCTAACAAGAGCAGCAGTCTCAGATTTCGGGGTGTTTCATAAGTGAAGAGGTCACTGGTTTTTGGTTGTTTCTCCTCTTTTCAAGTATTTCTCTCATAGCCTATTTACAACAGCCCCTTTTCAAAAGAAGGTATAGTCAATCCTTCACTGGCTCCCAAGGTTGCTTTATTTTGGCATCCTAGCACGGAAGCCTGGAGTTAAGTACTAATGTGTGTCTATTTATGAGAGCAAAAAAAACAAAAAGAAAGAAAATGAGACTGTATTGTTTTCCTAGGGCTGACACAACAAAGTACCACAAAAGGGATGACTTAAAACAGAAGAAATTTATTCTTTTTCAGTTCTTCAGGGTAGAAGTCTGAAATCACAGAAGTGCCATGTTAACCTCTCAAACACAGAGTAGAATTTTTCCTTGCCTTTTCCCAGCTTCTGGTAGTACCCATCAGCCCTTGGCATTGCTTGATTCACAGTGTCTTCCCTCCAATCTCTGCTACTGCCACCACATGACATTCTCTCTGTGTGCTTGTGTCTCTTCTCCTCTTCTTATAAGGACACCAGTCATATTAAATTAGGACCTAACCTAATGAACCATGACCTCATCTTCACTTGATTACATCTTCAAAGACCTATTTTCAAAGAAAGTCATATTCCTAGGTGCCGGGGAGTAGGACTTCAACATATCAATGCAACCCATAACAAAGGCATAGAAGGTAAGTCTCACAAAGAGGGCCAGAATCATTAGTAACAGAAAGTTTCCTCAGGAATTTCAAGGAAAATGGCAGGTCATGGTCTGCCATGGCTTCATCTCTGATTGTGGGTTTGAGTAACTTACATTTATATGCAAAATTATACAGAAAACACAGAGGTAAAGAACACCAAAATGTAAACTTACTTAAGAGATTGTTCATAAGGAAAAAAAGGAAATCTTCCTCTAGATGTTATGACACTTTCATAGCATTAATTTTATTTTAGATAAATATTAAAATTCTAACATAGACTGATTAATTGTGAATATAGCCATACAAAAGATATTATTAACTTTTGTTCAGATATAATTTAATTTCCCAGATTTCAAATTTAACATCCATTTTAACCTACTAACAGAGGTATAAAGTCTATGATTTATGTAATCACTCAGAAAATATTTCTTAAGCACCTACTATAAGCTAAGTATTTCATATACAGGATTCAAAATTTTTAAAAACATGATTTCTGCTCCAAGATACTTCTTGATAGTCTGGTAGGAAGAATAAGTGAGTCAATACACAATTAGAGTGCTACACTGAAGTTAATAACAGTATTGTGGGGTCAAGATAATAGCTAATAACCCACTGGGGTTGAAGTGATTAGGAAAATTTTCCCACCTAGAGGAAGAAATTCTAGAACTGGATCGTAAAGAGTATAAAAGAGTCAGGAAAGGTGTTTTAGGCAAAGAAAGCAACATACGTATTTACAAAGCTGTGAGAGATAGCATAGCACATTCTGAGAACTGCAAAAAGTTCAGTATGGCTGGATTTCAATGAGAAGTGGGGATGGGATGGTAGGGTAACAGAGTGGTGCAGGGAGCAGTTATAGTGAAAGCAAAGATCAAATTATGGAAAACTTCTATGACAAGGGCAATGGACAATGTGGTAAACTTAACCAGTGCTCACCAATATCTGTTCTCTCCTCCTGGACACGTGACTGTACTTCACATACCTTGAAGTTTAAGGGGATTGTGGGGTACCTATATGACTAGTTCTGGTCAATGGGCTGTGTGTAGAAATGCAATATGTCACTTCTGGTCCAAAGCATAGAACAGCAGTTGTAGCATCTTCCTGTGCTCACTACTCTTCCTGCAGCAACCAGCAATATCCAGATGGCAGAGCCAATATAAGGCTGGATTCTTGAGTGACTTGAGGCAGAATATCCAACCCATAAACCTGAGACACAGGGGATATGTAGAATGAGTAAGACTTAAGCCTTTGCTTTGCTAAATCACTGAGATTATGAGTTAATTTGCCCCTGCACCATAATCTGGTACTAACCTGATAATATAGAGTGCAACTGCAAGAAAATTTAATCAGGAGAATTGCTTAGTATGATTTGTGTTTTAGAAAGATCACATTAGCTAGACGGTAGAAGGTGGGCTAGTAGAGCCAAGGATGAGTACAAGTAGAAAAATCCAAAGCTATAACAATAATTCAGAGTCCACGGGTGCTGTCTCCCACCTTAGCCAAACTTATCTCTTTCCAATTAAACCTCAAGATACCAAACATTGGGAAATCCAGGGCCATAGCATGACAAATGGGGTTTCCTTGGGCCCAGCCCTCTTCCAGGATTATTACATGTAGCAATTCTATACCAGGTTTCTTGTACTCTCACAAAGAACTTAAGACCAATAAAACGGTCTGGATTTCTGGTTAGGATAATAAACTCTGTGCTAGTAGAGAAGAGTGTATCTAACAACTCGTCCTAAATGACTCTGAAATCATTTTTCTGCAGCACTTATTCTAAGCATTTAGCATTTTGAAATTCAGGACAAAAGATTCAAAGGGAAAAAGTTTTCACGTACCATGTATTTCCCAACCATCCATAAGTGGATCAAAACTCCAACCCAGATTTCCCTGAGCATCACGTGAAACATAGAGAAGTTACTGAGATGAAGATATAAGGAAGCCAGTATAAAAATCATCAACACATTTGCGTGTTTAATGCTAACAATAAAATTGCACCACAGTTACAACCCGCATAGTTACTAAGCCAGTTCGAAATAGAACACATTTGGAGATAACCCTAGTTTGGAATTTGGCCATCAGGCTACTTGGCTAGCCTAACGGTGGGTCTTTTCGTGACCTTGGACAAGCCACCCACCTTCTGTGTCTCCCTTTCCCTTTTCTAACTTAACAAAAAAATTACTTTTCCCCCTCAGAAAGATCACGTAAGAAGTTGTAACAGAAGCGTTTATGAAGCATTTTGTATCTCTTTCACACAGGGAGCCTGAAGTTCAAAGCAGCTCTATATATGCCCAGACAGGGACCCATAATTGCACTTGGTCCACACCAAGGGATGATTCTGCCATGTGTTACTGTTCAGAAATGAAGGACTTGCATTAAAATGCATAATTTAATCAAGAGAAAAACCAGTAATCAGTAGGAAATATGCAACCTTGATGTTATGGGATTTTTTTAATGTTCATGTTATTAGAGCTGCCACAATTTCTCATGAATCTATTGAAATGAAAATCAATGTAAAGGAGAGGTTTTAAAAGATAAAATGAGCTCAAACATGAGGTCCTCAGGAGGGTTTGGCACTCTCTAGGGCAAATGCAGAAAAGCAAAAGCACTATGACTGCAGCCAGGCTGTCACTGTTCCTGCTCCCTGCTGAAAAGTACAAATTTGCAAGGTAAGTTTTGCAGTCCTTTGGAGTTCTATAAACTATGTGGCCATTCTACTAAACCAGGGCCCAAACAGTAGCAGAATATACAGGCCACCCTATAATACAGCATCAGTAACAAACAATAACAGAACATAGGCCACTCAATAATATAGCATCAGTTTCTCATTGTCTTCATCTATTTGGGCTGCTATAACAAACACCTTTAACTAGTTAATTTGTAAAGAACAGAAATTTGCTTCTTCCAGTTCTGGAAGCTGAAAACTCCAAGATCAAGGCACCAGCAGATTCAGTGTCTAGTGAGGACTCTCTGCTTCCAAGATGGTCCCTTATTGTTGAGTCCTCAGGTGGAAGAATGGGTAAGTACTGTGTCCTCAGGTGGCAGAATGGGTAAGCACTGTGTCCTCAGGTGGCAGAAGGGCAGAAGGACAAAAGGAAAAAATGCTGTGTCCTTCCCTGGAAGAAGAGATGAAAAGCCAGGCAGCTCTCTGAAGCCCCTTTCATAAAGGCATTAATCTGTTCATTAAGGCAGGGCCCTCACGATTTAATCACTTCCCAAAGGCCCCACCTCTTAATACAACTACAATAGGGATTAAGTTTGAACACATAAAATCAGTGGGACACGAACATTCAAACTATAGTAGTCATGCACTTATGAGTGGAGTTGGCGAAATAACCGAAAAATGTCAGTGATGTTCTCAGGCCTGCCCATGGGTCAATGATTAGGTACAATCTTCCAAACAAGTGTTTATGAGATTCATCAGGGAGCCTCATCTGAATCCAAGGAAGTCATGAATGAGCACATGTGACAATTTCATTAGCATTTTATTGGTATAACACTTGATTGGAGGTTTAGGGCTGGGACAAGGGATATGTGTGTGTGTGTGTGTGTGTGTGTGTGAGGGTGGGTGGGTGGGTGAGTGGGTGTGTGTGTGTTTATAGCCTTTTTCTGTATTTTTCTCTTTGTGTGTGTTGCTGAGAGAGAATGCAGTAACAATCTAAAAGCCAGAAAATGGGAAGAACAAAATGGTCTCCAGCTTATCCCCATTAACTCATGTCTAAGCTTTAAAAAGAGAGATGCTAAAAACTGCTGCTGAAGTAGTTTTCTTGAAAGATTCTATATGATATGTAGCCACAAATAGCACCACTTCTGTTCCCCAGTGCCTACACAGAATAGGGAAAACAGAACAATGTGCCCACTTCTTCATGGAACACACCTTGGTGTAATGAAGATTATAGGTAGGAATATCATCTATCAGGTCTGCCCAAGATCATCCAGTTTTTGCCCACTGTTCCAGCATAATTATCAACAGCATTCTTTTTTACTCTCAGTAGTATCTCTAGTTATAGAGAATGAATAGAATCTTGATGGGTGGACCTTTGAAAGCTTGGAGATAGGGCAACACTCAGTATGAGAAATATTCTCAAGGAGTGGCACTGATTAGCAGTGATGATGGAAAGCAGCAACCTCAGGGCCTTTGGGAGCAATGGACATCAACAGAGGCCAATGAGAGCAGATGGCAATGAGATGACTGCTCATGGGCACCTGTGTGACACTCTTCTGGGAAACCATTGGCTTTCTCCACCTATGCACATGGTAAATGTGACAATGTTAATGACTAATTATTTCTTTAAAAATAAGTTACATGACTATGTGTAACTTTTAAAGTAATCATTATAATGTTTTTATAGCATTGCATTATGCAAACTGGTAATAGAAAAAAATTTATCTTGCCAAATTTCATATTACAGAATTCTTGTATTTCCTTTTCATTTTAAATCTTTGTGTATTTATGCTTTGTTTTTCCAACGTTAAGGTCTTGGAGTATAGAAATAAAGACTCATAGCATAGAGCAAGCACATACTAGCTTCATAAAGACAGAATTTATTGCTTCCTAACCAAAGAAAATATGATCTGTATTTGTTAAATTTGACATAAAACCATAATTATTTTCAATTTAAGAAATAGTTAATATTTTTCCAATTTACTCCACATTTTCCAAATACTACTTTTTCAATTCCCATCAAGGCTGTATATTTCTCATGGTGATTTATGCCTTATGCAGAACTTTCCCACAGTAATCCTGGGGGAAAATTATTACCATTTTATAGATGAGGTTCCTAGGGCCTAGAGATGTTAAATTATATGTTCAAGGTAACACAGCAATGAAACACAACTGGAAATATCCCAGTGCAACTAAAACCTATGTTTGTCCTAGACTCTTTTCCTCCATGTCTTCCTTCTCTCCCTCCCTTTCTTTGTTTCCATCTCCCTTGCTTCCTTTCATCTTATTGTTTTATTTTACTTTTTTAATTTTTATTTTTATTTATATATTTTTTTTAAAAAAACTTTTTAATTATACTTTAAGTTCTGGGGTACATGTGCACAATGTGCAGGTTTCTTACGTAGGTAAACATGTCTCATGTTGGTTTGCTGCACCCATCAACTCATCATTTACATTAGATATTTCTCCTAATGCTATCCCTCCCTGAGCCCCCCACTCCTCGAGCGTGATGTTCCCCACCCTGTGTCCATGTGTTCTCATTATTCAACTCCCACCTATAAGTGAGAACATGTGGTGTTTGGTTTTCGGTTCTTGTGATAGTTTGCTTAGAATGATGGTTTCCAGCTTCATCCATGTCCCTGCAGAGGACATGAACTCATCTTTTTTTATGGCTGCATAATATTCCATGGTGTATATGTATATTTTCTTAATCCAGTCTATCATTGATGGACATTTGGGTTGGTTCCAAGTCTTTACTACTGGGAATAGTGCCGCAATAAACATATGTGTGCATTTGTCTTTATTGTAGAATGATTTATAATCCTTTGGGTATGTACCCAGTAATGGGATGGCTGGTTTAAATTGTATTTCTAGTTCTAGACCTTGAGGAATCACCACACTATCTTCCACAATAGTTGAACTAATTTACACTCCCACTAACAGTGTAAAAGCGTTCCTATTTCTCCACATCCTCTCCAGCATTTGTTGTTTCCTGACTTTTTAATAATTGCCATTCTAACTGTCATGAGATGGTATCTCATTGTGGTTTTGATTTGCATTTCTCTGATGGCCAGTGATGATGAGCTTTTTTGCGTGTGTCTGTTGGCTGCATAAGTGTCTTCTTTTGAGAAGTATCTGTTCATGTCCTTGGCCCACTTTTTGATGGGGTTACTTGTTTTTTTCTTGTAAATTTTTTTAAGTTCTTTGTAGATTCTGGATATTATCCCTTGGTCAGATGGGTAGATTGCAAAAATTTTCTCCCATTCTGTAGGTTGCCTGTTCACTCTGAGGATAGTGTCTTTTGCTGTGCAGAAGCTCTTTAGTTTAATTAGATCCCATTTGCTATTTTGGCTTTTGTTGCCATTGCTTTCAGTGTTTTAGTCATGAAGTCTTTGCCCATGGCTATGTCCTGAATGCTATTCCTAGGTTTTCTTCTAGGGTTTTTATGATTTTAGGTCTTATATTTAAGTCTTTAATCCATCTTGAGTTAATTTTTGTATACAGTGGAAGGAAGGGATCCAGTTTCAGCTTTCTACATATGGCTAGCCAGTTTTCCCAGCACCATTTATTAAATAGGGAATCCTTTCCCCATTTCTTGTTTCTGTTAGGTTTGTCAAAGATCAGATGGTTGTACATGTGTGGTATTATTTCTGAGGGCTCTTTTCTGTTCCATTGGCCTATATTTGTTTTGGTGCCAGTACCATGCTGTTTTAGTTACTGTAGCCTTGTAGTATAGTTTGAAGTCAGGTAGCATGATGCCTCCAGCTTTGTTCTTTTTGCTTAGGATTGTCTTGGCTTGTGGGCTCTTTTTCGGTTCCATATGAACTTTAAAGTAGTTTTTTCCAGTTCTGTGAAGAAAGTCAGTGGTAGCTTGATGGGGATAGCACTGAATCTATAAATTAGTTTGAGTAGTATGGCAATTTTCACGATATTGAGTCTTCCTATCCATGAGCATGGAATGTTCTTCCATTTGTTTGTGTGCTCTTTTATTTCGTTGAACAGTGGTTTGTAGTTCTCCTTGAAGAGGTCCTTCACATCCCTTGTAAGTTGGATTCCTAGGTATTTTATTCTCTTTGAGAATAAAATGGGAGTTCACTCATGATTTGGCTCTCTGTCTGTCTATTATTGGTATATAGGAATGCTTGTGATTTTTGCACATTGATTTTGTATCTGAGACTTTGCTGAAGTTGTTTATCAGCTTAAGAGATTTTGGGCTGAGATGGGGTTTTCTAAATATACAATCATGTCATCTTCAAACAGAGACAATTTAACTTCCTCTTTTCCTAACTGAATACCCTTTATTTCTTTCTCTTGCCTGATTGCCCTGGCCAGAACTTCCAACACTATGTTGAATAGGAGTGGTGAGAGAGGGCATCCTTGTCTTGTGCCAGTTTTCAAAGGGAATGCTTCCAGTTTTTGCCCATTCAGTATGATATGGTTGTGAGTTTGTCATAAACAGCTCTCGTTATTTTGAGATACGTTCCATCAACACCTAGCCTACTGAGAGTTTTTAGCATGAAGGGCTGTTGAATTTTTTCAAAGGCCTTTTCTGTATCTATTGAGATAATCATGTGGTTTTTGTCATTGATTCTGTTGATGTTATGGATTATGTTTATTGATTGGTGTATGTCAAACCAGCCTTGCATCCCAGGGATGAAGCTGACTTGATCGTGGTGGATAAGCTTTTTGACGTGCTGCTGGATTCAGTTTGTTAATATTTTATTGAGGATTTTCACATAGATGTTCATCAGAGATATTGGCCTAAAATTTTCTTTTATTGTGTCTCTACCAGGTTTTGGTATTAGGATGATGCTAGCCTTATAAAATGAGTTAGAGAGGATTCCCTCTTTTTCTATTGATTGAAATAGCTTCAGAAAGAATGGTACCATCTCCTCTTTGCACCTCTTGTAGAATTTGGCTGTGAATCTCTCTGGTCCTGGACTTCTTCTGGTTGGTAGGCGATTAGTTATTACCTCAATTTCAAAACCTGTTATTAGTCTATTCAGAGATTCGACTTCTTCCTGGTTTAGTCTTGGGAGGGTGTATGTGTCCAGGAATTTATCCATTTCTTCTAGATTTTCTAGTTTATCTGCATTGAGGTGTTTATAGTATTCTCTGATGGTAGTTTGTATTTCTGTGGGATCAGTGGTGATATCCCCTTTATCATTTTTTACTGCGTCTATTCGATTCCTCTCTCTTTTCTTCTTTATTAGTCTGGCTTGCAGTCTATTCTGTTGATATTTTCAAAAAACCAGCTCTTGGATTCATTGATTTTTTGAATCTCCTTCATTTCTGCTCTGATCTTAGCTATTTCTTGCCTTCTGCTAGCTTTTGAATTTGTTTTCTCTTGCTTCTCTAGTTCTTTTAATTGTGATGTTAGGGTGTCAATTTTAGATCTTTCCTGCTTTCTCTTGTGGGCATTCAGTGATATAAATTTCCCTCTACACACTGCTTTAGATGTGTCCCAGAGATCTCGTGCATTGTGTCTTTGTTTTCATTGGTTTCAAAGAACGTCTTTATTTCTGCCTTCATTTCGTTATTTACCCAGTAGTCATTCAGGAGCAGGTTGTTCTGTTTCCATGTAGTTGTGTGATTTCGAGTGAGTTTATTAATCCTGAGTTCTAATTTGATTGCACTGTGGTCTGAGAGACAGTTTGTTGTGATTTCTGTTTTTTACATTTGCTGAGGAGTGTTTTACTACCAATTATGTGGTCAATTTTAGAATAAGTGCTATGTGGTGCTGAGAAGAATGTATATTCTGTTGACTTGGGGTGGAGAGTTCTGTAGATGCCTATTAGGTCTGCTTGGTGCCAAGCTGAGTTCAAGCCGTGGATAACCTTGTTAAACTTCTGTCTCATTGATCTGTCTAATATTGACAGTAGGGTGTTAAAGTCTCCCATTATTATTCTCTGGGAGTCTAAGTCTCTTTGTAGGTCTCTAATGAGTTGCTTTATGAATCTGGGTGCTCCTGTATTGGGTGCATATATATTTAGGATAGTTAGCTCTTCTTGTTGAATTGATCCCTTTACCATTATTATGTAGTGGCCTTCTTTGTCTCTTGATCTTTGTTGGTTTAAAATCTGTTTTATCAGAGACTAGGATTGCAACCTCTGCTTTTTGTTGCTTTCCATTTGCCTGGTGGATCTTCCTCCATCCCTTTATTTTGAACTTATGTGTGTCTTTGCACATGAGATGGGTCTCCTGAATACAGCACACTGGTGTATCTTGACTCTTTATCCAATATGCCAGTCTGTGTCTTTTGATTGGGGCATTTAGCCCATTTACATTTAAGGTTAAGGTTGTTATGTTTGAATTTGATCCTGTCATTATGATGGTAGCTGGTTATTTTGCCCATTAATTGGTGCAGTTTCTTCATAGTGTCGATGGTCTTTATCATTTGGCATGTTTTTGCAGTGGCTGGTACTGGTTGTTACTTTCCATGTTTAGTGCTTCCTTCAGGAGCTCTTGTAAGGCAGGCCTGGTGGTGACAAAATCTCTCAGCATTTGCTTGTCTCTAAAGTATTTTATTTCTCCTTCACTTATGAAGTTTAGTTTGGCTGGATATGAAATTCTGGGTTGAAAATTCTTTTCTTTAAGAATGTTGAGTATTGGCCCCCACTCTCTTCTGGCTTCTAGAGTTTCTGCCGAGAGATGAGCTGTTAGTCTGATGGGCTTCCCTTTGTGGGTAACCCAACCTTTCTCTCTGGCTGCCCTTAACATTTTTTCCTTCATTTCAACCTTGGTTAATCTGACAATTATGTGTCTTCAGGTTGCTCTTCTCGAGGATTATCTTTATTGTGTTCTCTGTATTTCCTGAATTTGAATGTTGGCCTGCCTTGCTAGGTTGGGGAAGTTCTCCTGGATAATATCCTGAAAAGTGTTTTCTAACTTGGTTCTATTCTCCCCATCACTTTCTGGTACACCAATCAAATGTATATTTGGTCTCTTCACATAGTTCCATATTTCTTGGAGGCTTTGTTCATTTCTTTTCACTCTTTCATCTCTAATCTAGTCTTCTCACTTTATTTCATTAATTTGATCTTCAATCACTGATATCCTTACTTCCACGTGATCGAATCAGCTATTGAAGTTTCTGCATGCATCACGAAGTTTTCATGCCATGGTTTTCAGCTCCATCAGGTCATTTAAGGTCTTCTCTACACTGTTTATTCTACTTAGCCATTCATCTAACCTTTTTTTCAAGGTTTCTAGCTTTCTTGCAATGGGTTAGAACATGCTCCTTTACCTTGGAGAAGTTCATTATTACCAACTTTTTGAAACCTACTTATGTCAACTTGTCAAACTCATTCTCCATCCAGTTTTGTTCCCTTACTGACGAGGAGCTGTGATCCTTTGAAGGAGAAGAGGTGCTTTGTTTTTGGAATTTTCAGCTTTTCTGCCCTGGTTTCTCCCCATCTTTGTGGTTTTATCTACCTTTGGTCTTTGATGTTGGTGACCTACAGATGGGGTTTTGGTGTGGATGTCCTTTTTGTTGATGTTGATGCTATTCCTTTCTGTTTGTTAGTTTTTCTTCTAACAGTCAGACCCCTCAGGTGCAGATCTGTTCGGGTTTGCTGGAGGTCCACTCCAGATGCTCTTTGCCTGGGTATCACCAGCAGAGGCTGCAGAACAGCAAATATTGCTGCCTGATCCTTCCTCTGGAAGCTATCCCTGAGGGGCACCCGCCTGTTTGAGATGTCTGTCAGCCTCTACTGGGAGAAGTTTCCCAGTCAGGCTACACAGGGGTCAGGGACCCACTTGAGGAGGCAGTCTGTATGTTCTCAGAGCTCAAATGCCATGCTGAGAGAACCACTGCTCTCTTCAGAGCTGTCAGGCAGGGACGGTTAAGTCTGCAGAAGCTGTCTGCTGCCTTTTGTTCTACTATGCCCTGCCCCCAGAAGTGAAATCTATAGAGGCAGTAGGCCTTGCTGAGATGCGATGGGCTCCACCCAGTTCTTGCTTCCCACCCTCTTTGTTTACACTGTGAGTTACACAAGCCTCAGCAATGGTGGACACCCCTCCCCCCACCAGGCTGCAGCCTCACAGGTCAATCTCAGACTGCTGCACTAGCAGTGAGCAAGGATCAGGCTCTGTGGGCATGGGACCTACCAAGCCAGGCACAGGAGGTTATCTCCAGGTCTGATGGTTGCTTAGACTGTGGGAATAGTGCAGTATTTGGTTAGGAGTGTCCTGTTTCTCCAGGTGCAGTCTGTCACAGCTTCCCTTGGCTAGAAAAGGAAAATCCCCCAACCCTTTGCACTTCCCAGTTGAGGTGACCCCCTAACCCTGCTTCAGCTCACCCTCCATGGGCTACACCCTCTGTCCAACCAGTCCTAATGAGATGAACCAGGTACCTCAGTTGGAAATGTAGAAATCACCCACCTCTGCATCAATCTCGCTGGGAGCTGCATACCAGAGCAGTTCCTATTTGGCTATCTTGGAAGCAATCCCCCATTTTATTGTTTTAATGCTTTTCTTTTAGCATTCAGAAGCTATAAGGATTCTAAAGGCCTTAAACTTACTTATTCTTTAATATCTTGCTAGAAAACTAGAAGAAATGAAAAATTTAAAAACAGGAGGGGAGGCAAGGGCAAGGTAGTGTGTCCAGAATTGGTGGGTTCTTGGTCTTGCTGACTTCAAGAATGAAGCCATGGACCCTCACGGTGAGTGTTACAGTTCTTAAAGACGGTGTGTCCAGAGTTTCTTCCTTCTGGTGGGTTTGTGGTCTCACTGACTTCAGGAGTGAAGCTG
The DNA here is from genome assembly GCF_029289425.2 of Pan paniscus. Classification (NCBI taxonomy): domain Eukaryota; kingdom Metazoa; phylum Chordata; class Mammalia; order Primates; family Hominidae; genus Pan; species Pan paniscus. The sequence continues at coordinate 62,616,901 of NC_073252.2, read as the reverse complement.
CAGACCTTCACAGTGAGTGTTACAGCCCTTAAAGGTGGCGCGGACCCAAAGAGTGAGGAGCAGCAAGATTTATTGCAAAGAGTGAAAGAATAAAGTTTCCACAGCATGGAAGGGAACCCGAGTGGGTTGCCACTGCTTGTTCAGGCAGCTTGCTTTTATTCCCTTATCTGACCCCACCCACATCCTGCTGATTGGTCCATTTTACAGAGAGCTGATTGGTCCATTTTACAGAGAGCTGATTGGTCCATTTTGACAGGGAGCTGATTGATGCATTTACAATCCCTAAGCTAGAAACAGAGTGCTGATTGGTGCATTTACAAACCTTGAGCTAGACACAAAGTGTTGATTGGTGCATTTACAATACTCCAGCTAAACATAAAATTTCTCCAAGTCCCCACCAGATTAGCTAGACACAGAGTGCTGATTGGTGCATCCATGAACCCCAAGCTAGACACACAGTGCTGATTGGCAGATGTACAATGCTCCAGCTAGACATAAAAGTTCTCCAAGTCCCTACCCAACTCAGGAGCCCAGCTGGCTTCACCTAGTGGATCCTGAGCCAGGGCCATGGGTGGAGCTGCCTGCCAGTCCTGCACTGTGCCCCTGCATTCCTCAGCCCTTGGGTGGTCAATGGGACTGGGCACTGTGGAGCAGGGGGTGGCGCCCATCAGGGAGGTTCAGGCTGCATGGGAGCCCATGGGGGTGGGGTCTGGCATGGCAGGCTGCAGGTCCCAAGACCTGCCCTGCGGGGAGGCTGCTGAAGCCCAGCGAGAATTTGAGTGCTGCATGGGTGGGCCAGCAATGCTGGGGGACATGGCACACCCTCCGCAGCTGCTGGCCTGGGTGCTAAGCCCCTCACTGCCCGGGGCTGGCAGTTCTGGCTGGCCACTCTGAGTGCAGGGCCTGCCGAGCCTGTGCCCACCCAGAACTCGCACTGGCCCACGAGGGCCACGTGCAGCCTCAGTTCCCACCTGCGCCTCTCCCTCCACACCTCCCTGCAGGCAGAGGGAGCTGGCTCCAGCCTCGGCCAACCCAGAGAGGGGCTCCCACAGTGCAGCGGTGGGCTGAAGGGCTCCTCAAGTATGGCCAGAGTGGGCACTGAGGCCGAGGAGGCACCGAGAGTGAGCAAGGGCTGCCAGCATGCTGTCACCTCTCACTCCCTCCTCTAAACAGGACACCCCAACTGCTGTTGGGAATTTGGCTGATGACCGCTCTAGCTACTTCCTGCTGGATAGGGGCAATGAAGGGGCCCTGCAGTTGTAGTGTCCTCCAGAGGGGAGATCTCTAGGCCAGTGAAACTGACAGTGGGTCGGTCCAAGGGTCTTTGGTAGAAGTCGTTAGTTGAACTCATTTGGGATTCCATTTGTAAGACCATCTGTAGCTTGATGGTCCTGATTCTAGAGGAAACAAATTTGACAAGAAGGTTAAAAATACAGAACCCAAAGATGAGTAACAGCAAGATGGCTGCCATGGGACCTAGAAAGGGGAGAAGCCATGTTGCCCAACTCCAGAGGTTGGTATAAGAGTTTGAAAGGCAGTGTCTGATTTCAGAAACCTTTTCCTGTAAATGCTGGGTAGCGTCTCATACTATCCCTGACTGGTTAGTGTAAAAACAACACTCTTCCCCTAAGAAGGTGCTGAGTCCTCCTTTCTCAACAATAAGGAGGTCTAGGCCTTGGCAGTTTTGGAGAGTCACTGCTGCCAAATAGTCTATGTGGGATATAAAGTAAGGATAGATTTCATTATTTCTTGCCAACTGTCTGAGAAATCCTTTGACAGTGTGTGGTAGTAGGATAATGAAGTAGATAAACTGGCTGTTCTGGTTCCTGTAGCAGTAGCCATTCCTAACCCTATAAGTAGGGGTATTAGTTGTATGCCTCTGCACTGACAGACTTGAACTTTGAGGGGTACTGATAAGGTCTGATTTCCTGGGGCAATGTTAATGTTGGGACTTAGAAAGACTAAGGTGCAGGTGCCTGTCCAGTTAGCGGGTAGGCAGATATAGGTCAATGTTCCACATAAGAATATGCCTTGGCTGGGTAGACATTTAGAAATTTACCCTGGCTTTTAAAGGAATAGGGTACACTATTTTTTCTTTACTACTTCTATCTCTCTCTTTGACTTCTCCTTTGTCTCTCTCTTTCTCTCTTTCTGACTCCCTCTTTGTCTGTCTCTTCCTCTCTTTGTCTTTTTTCTTTGACTTTTTATCTCTTTCTCTTTCTTTCTCTGTCTCTCTCTTTCTGACTGCCTCTGCCAGCCACTTGTGCTGCTGTTCTCCCCTCTCCTTCCCCTTTCTGATGGCTTTGGCAGTGTAAGACTGCCACCTCCTTGGGTTTTTGCACTGTGTGCAATAACTCTATAATTTCCTTGTGGTATTTAATGGGGGTTCCCCCAGAGGTTAGGAACTCCCTTTCTTTCCATATTGCAGTATGGGCATGTAGGATTAGATAAGCATGCTTGCTATCTGTATACACATTTATTCTTTTTCCCTTTCCCAGTTCTAAGGCTCTGGTAAGTGCCACTAGTTCTGCTAACTGGGCACTTGTCTCTGGGGGAAGAGGCTTACTTTCAAGTACGGTTACATCACTAACTATGGCATAACCTGCCCTTCATATCCCATTCTCCACAAATGAACTTTCATCAGTATATAGGTTAAGGTCAGGATTAGCTAAGGGGACTTCTAAGAGATCATCTCGGGCGGCATAAGTCTGGACTATAATTTGTTGGCAGTCATGCTCGATTGGTTCCCCATCCTCTGGGAGAAAAGTGGCAGGGTTGAGGGCCACACACATGTGTATTTGAAGCACTGGTCCCTCAAGGAGTAGCACCTGGTATCTAAGTAGGCAGTTGTCTGATAGCCATAAACTTCCTTTGGCACCTAGTATGCCATTTACATCATGAGTAGTCCAGAGAGTGAGATCCTTTCCTTGTATTATTTTGATAGCCTCTGACACTAAGATGGCCACTGCCACAACTACCCATAAACAGTGAGGCCAGCCTTTTGCTACTACATCAATTTCCTTACTTAGGTATGCCACTGGTTGTGGGGTTGTCCCACAAATCTGAGTAAGGACTCCAAGAGCTATCCCAGCTCTCTCCATGATGTATGAAGAGAAGTTTTGTCCCGTCAGAAGGCTTAAAGCTGGAGCTTGTACTAGGGCCTGCTTTAAGGTTTTGAAGGCTACTTCTGCCTCTGGTTCTCATTCTACTAGATGAGTATTTGCCCTCTGGGTTTCCTTGATTAGGGTATAGAGGGGCCTGGCTATCTCGCTGTATCCAGAGATCCATCATTAGCAAAAGCCAGTAATTCGAAGGAACCCCTGCAACTGTTTTAATGTCTTAGGGTGAGGATAAGCAAGTATAGGCAGTATTCATTCCTTCCTGAGGGCCCTGGTCCCTCTGGCTAAGATTAGGTCTAGATATCTGACCTGCTGTAGGCAAAGCTGGGCCTTCGACCAAGACACCTTGTACCCTTGATTAGCTAGAAAGTTCAAGAGATCTAGAGTAGCCTGCTGGCATGAGGCTTCCAAACTGGTAGCCAAAAGTAAATCAACCACATATTGAAGGACCAGAGTGCCTGGACTTGAGAAGTGGCCTAGATCTTGGGCCAGTGCCTGACCAAACAGATGAGGGCTATCCCTAAACCCTTGGGGAAAGACCATCCACGTAAGTTGAGACATGTGATCTGTGGGATCCTCAAGGAAAAGAGAAACTGGGAGTCAGAGTGCAGAGGAATACAGAAGAAGGCATCCTTGAGGTCCAGAAGAGTGAACCATTCTGCTTCCTCTGGTATTTGAGAAAGCAGGGCATAGGGGTTGGGTACAACTGGATATAGAGGAATTACTGCCTCATTGATGAGTCTAAGATCTTGCACTAGTCTCCACTGACCATTCAGTTTTTGTACTCCCAGAATTGGGGTGTTGCAGGGACTGCTACATTTCCTTGCTAAGCCTTGAGCTTTTAAATGTTTAACAATATCCTGTAATCCTTTATGAGCTTCAGGCCTTAAGGGATATTGCCTTTGATAAGGAAAAGTGGTGGGATTTTTAACCTGATTTGGACCGGGCGGGCATTTTTTGCCCTTCCAAATTGTCCCTCCAGTGCCCAGACTTCAGGGTTGATTCCCTCCTCAAGTAGGGGACAACAAATGGGTAATTTGTTTCCCCATATTCATGTAGATAATAGCTCCAGCCTTGGCTAATATATCCCTTCCTAATAAGGGTGTGGGACTTTCAGGCATAACAAGAAAGGCATGTGAAAAGAGCAAAGTCTCCCAATTACAACTGAGAAGGTGGCAGAAATACCTGGTTACAGGCTGTCCCAGGATTCCTCAGATGGTAACGGACCTTGAGGACAGTTGTCCAGGACAGGAGATTAACACTGAGAAGGCTGCACCAGTGTCCTGGAGGAAGTCAATTTCCTGGCCCTCAATGGTTAAATGTACCCGGGGCACAGTGAGGGTGATGACATGAGCTGGCACTTGCCCCAGGCACCCTCAGTCCTGTTGTTGGATTGTCTGGTTGGGGGCTTCTGACCCAGAGAACCTTCATCCTCTATGGCAGGGCACCTTCTAGTGATTGCCTCAGCATGGTGGACATGGATGAGGGAGCAGCTTGTTTCTCATTGGACAATGCTTTTTAAAGTGCCTAGTAAACCACACTGATAACAAGCCCTACTGGGTGCTTGGCCTGCTCCATTTTCTGTCCTCTCTGAAACACCAAGGTTTGTTTGTCTGAGGGCCATGACTAAGGCTGCGGCCTTTCTCTGATCTCGCTTTTCCTTTTGGGCCTGTTCCTCTTGGTTCCTATTATAGAACACCATGGTTTCCAGGTTTAATAATGCCTGCAAATTTTATTCAGGGCCCAGGACTTACTTTTGGAACTTTCTCCTGATATCTGTGGCTGATTGGGTAATAAACTTATCTTTTATAATCAATTGACCTTTGAGTGATTCAGGTGACAGGGGAGTATATTTTCTTAAGGCCTCCCATAGCCACTCAAAGAAGGCAGAAGGATTTTCTTCCTTTCTCTGAGTTATGGTGGACATCATTGAATAATTCATGGGCTTTTCTCTAATTCTCCTTAGTCCTTCTAGAACACAGGTCAACAGATGTTTACAACTCCAGTCCCTATGATCTGAGTCAAGGTCCCAATGAGGATCCATACTGGGGATGGCTTGCTGACCAGTGGGGAATCTGTCCCTTTCTTCAGCTGTCATTATATCATTTACTTGACTAAGATACCAGGTATCTCCAAACTCTCATGCTGCAGCTAAAGCTGCATTCTTTTCATTAAAGGCAAGGGTTTGATCTAACAGTAGCATGACATCTCTCCAAGCGAGGTCAAAGGTTTGCCCTAGACCTTGTAGGACATCTATGTACCTATCAGGATCACCTGAAAACTTCCCCAGGTCTGTCTTGATCTGCTTTAAATCAGAGGGCCAAATTCCCCTCCCCCTACAGCTTGAAGGGGACATAACTGATAGCTGGGGTTTTTTGGTGCTTTGGAGATTTCTTTGCTTATTTCCTTCTGGGCAGGGGAGATTAGAGGAGGATTATCATTAATAGGAAGGGGAGCTATAGGGAGGCTAGGATATGGGGGTAAGCTGAGAGGTCCTCCTGTGGGATGTAAATTGTAAGCTTTGCATAGTTGTGTATTCTCCTTCAGTGAAAAGAAAGCTCGGACATAAAGTATTTTACTCCATTTGCCTTCCCTTTTACAGAAAAGGTCAAGCTGCAGGATAGTATTGTAATTTATACTTCCCTCAGGTGGCCATTTTTCCCCATCAGAGAGAGAATACTGGGGCCAGGCTGTAGTGCAGAAAAAAATGAGCTGCCTCTTTTTCAGGGTTTGTGGATCAAATTGGTCCCAATGGCTTAGGATGCATTTCAAGGATGAGTGTGTTGATGCCAGAGTGTTTCCCATCTGAAAGACAAAACTGCCCACAGTTTTGGATTGTTTTGTTTCTACCCCTGCCCAAGAACCCACAATGGTCCCTGGACCCTACTGATTGGAATAGGTGTGCTCACTGATGCAGCAGCAGAAACAACCCCTGCCCAACAACCCGCAACCATCCCTGGACCCTGCTGATCGGAATAGTTGCACTCACCAACACAGCAGCAGAAACACTAGTTTTCCTCCCAGACCACAAAGAGGACCAAGGAAGGTCGGATTTAGTGGCCCTTACTGACACATTCTCAAAAACCTGCACCCTTGCCTGTCCTCCTAGACCACAAGGAGGACTGAGAAAAATCGGATTTAGTGGCTCTTACTGACACATTCTCGAAAACCTGTTAAAGTCCTAAGCATTCTCCTGTTAGTATTTGGAGCTTGTCTGTGTCCTATAAAGATGTTATGCCCCAAAAATGAAGTGGAGGGCCATGCCCTGAGGGAAGGAAGTGATCTCTGGAGTTGGAAGACTGATGCCTTTTGTCCTCACTCATATGAATAGGAAGGATAGAATTTCTGAGGCTCCCCATATCCTAGCTTCAAGAATAGCTTTTGTTAGGCCTGCTAGTCTGAGGAGGGATCCTAAAATTCCAGATAGTTCCCCCCATGACAGGGCTTTGGGCAAAAATTATGTCTTTCTGATTGGTGAGCCCAGGTGCCTAAAGAAGGTAACAGAGCCCTGGAGTTTATACTAGAAATCATTCTTTCAAAGAAACTAGAAAAGCACCAGAGACAAGGAATTGTTTTTAGAAGCGGGGCTAGCCTCAGAGAAGAGAGGTGAGAGGAAGTTTGTCTGGCAGGCATTAGGACCCAGGGGGCAAGGTCAGGATAGATAGGATAGATGGGTGAGTCTCGCTTGGGCGACATGCCTTTGAGAGTTCTGCTCATGGCCACAGGGTCAACCAACTTGTTGTCAGGACCCCAGAGCTGAATGACTTTCCTCTGTCAACCCTTGGCTCAGCCCAGAAGTACAGCAAAAGTGGTAGCTGGTTCCAGGCAAACCAACGCTCCCAACTCCGAAGAGTCATGGGTTGTTAGAGAGCCCTTTCCCAGAAAGCCTGACACCTGTGTCTTTAGTCCGGCAGCTGCGCTAGTCGCTTTTAACTGGCTGACAGGTGCCCAGTATTTAGCCCCTGAATACTAAGGAAAAATAGGACAGAATAGCAAGTGAAAGGGGTCCAATTGTTCTCACTGCTTGGCGATAGGTGATAGTCTCACTGCTTGGTGATAGGCGGTAGTCTCACTGCTCGATGATAGGCGATGGTCTCACCACTTGGTGATAGTCTCACCACTTGGTGATAGGTGATAGTACCTTCATGGTTGCCAAAATGTGTCTGAAACTGGTGGGTTCTTGGTCTCACTGACTTCAAGAATGAAGCCACGGACCTTCAAGGTGAGTGTTACAGTTCTTACAGATGGTGTGTCTGGAGTTTGTTCCTTCTGATGTTCGGACGTGTTCAGAGTTTCTTCCTTCTGGTGGGTTCATGGTCTCGCTGGCTTCAGGAGTGAAGCTGCAGACCTTCGCAGTGAGTGTTACAGCTCTTAAGGCAGTGCATCTAAAGCTGTTCGTTCCTCCCATCCAGAGTTGTTCATCCCTCCTGGTGGGTTTGTGGTCTCATTGGCCTCAGGATTGAAGCTGCAGACCTTTGTGGTGAGTGTTACAGCTCATAAAGGCAGTGTGGGCCCAAAGAGTGAGCAGCAGCAAGATTTATTATGAAGAGTGAAAGAACAATGCTTCCACAGTGTGGAAGGGGACCCAAGCAGGTTGCTGCTGCTGGCTTGGGCATCCTGCTTTTATTCCCTTATCTGATCCCATCCACATCCTGCTGATTGGTCCATTTTATAGAAAGCTGATTGGTCCATTTTACAGAGAGCTAATTGGTCCGTTTTGACAGGGTGCTGATTGGTGCATTTACAATCCCTGAGCTAGACACTGAGTGCTGATTGGTGCATTTACAATCTTCTAGCTAGACATAAAAGTTCTCCAAGTCCCCACCAGATTAGCTAGATACAGAGTGCTGATTGGTGCATCCACAAACCTTGAGCTAAACACAGGGTGCTGATTGGTGCATTTACAAACCTTTAGCTAGACATAAAAGTTCTCCAAGTCCCCACCCAACTCAGGAGCCCAGCTGGCTTCGCCTAGTGGATCTCATGCTGGGGACGTGGGCGGAGCTGCCTGCCAGTCCTGTGCCACATGCCTGCATTCCTCAGCCCTTGGGTGGTCGATGGGACTGGGAACCATGGAGCAGGGGGCAGTGCCTGGTGGGGAGGCTCAGGCCATGCAAGAGCCCACCATGGGGGGTGACTTGGGCATGGCGGGCTGCAGGTCCCAAGCCCTGCCCCATGGGGAGGCAGCTAAGGCCCGGTGAGAATTCAAGCATGGTACGGGCAGGCTGTCAGTGCTGGGGGCCAGGCACATCCTCCGCAGCTGCTGGCCCAGGTGCTAAGCCCCTCACTGCCCGGGGCCAGTGGCTCTTGCCAGCCGCTCCAAGTGTGGGGCCCACCAAGCCCGCACCCACCCAGAACTCACACTGGCCCATGAGGGCCATGCGCAGCCTTGGTTCCTGCCTGCGCCTCTCCCTCCACACCTCCCCACAAGCAGAGGGAGCTGGCTGTAGCCTTGGCCAGCCCAGAGAGGGATTCCCACAGTGCAGCAGTGCGCTGAAGGGCTCCTCAAGCATGGCCCCAGTGGGCGCTGAGGCTGAGGAGGTGCTGAGAGTGAGCGAGGGCTGCCAGCATGCTGTCACCTCTCAATAATCTCCAAAGTTGTCAGAAACTTGCATTCAAGAGCACCTGAAAGTTCTATAGCTGATTAAAAACCACCTTTTGAAGAGGATAAAAACAGGACAACTGTCCATGGATGACAAAACATCTTAGGGTAGCCTCTATTAAAGCTACAATTGACTAGAAATTTTGATTACTCCTGTGGCATACAACAATTTTGAATAACAATTACAGTTTTTAATAACATATACTAAGTCATCAGAATTATAGGAGTTTAAGAAAGTTTTGGAACACATATCAATAACATATTTATACAAATACTGCCCAAAGAAAACCAAGCACCATTTCATATTTGACAATGCTTCCTGTATAATTTTTATACCAAATAAGCCAATATGTCTCTTCTGAACTTTAGGGGACCTAGTTTTTAAAAGATTAATTAGGTCTGAAAAAGACATAACTTATCATTTAATTTTAGAAAGTTTTTCAAATATCAAAGGTTTAAAACACTTGATATTAAAAAATAAAGTCCCAGATCACTGTAAATTATTGGTAAATTATTCATTTAGTCAAAATGATGACTTAAAAATTTTAAGGAGGCAAAATCTTTACTAATAGAGGAAAGACTTAGCTTTCCAAACAATCTTTCTTTCTCTTGTTTTTCCTATAGTTTATTCAAAAGGCAAACAAAACTGTTTTATAATAAAACATAAAAATCTTGTTCAAGAGAGAAAGGCAAATTTTACTGTTACATTACTGCATTATTATTATTATTATTATTTTTCTTTTTGAGACAAAGTATCTCTCTGTTGCCCAGGCTGGGGTCTAGTGGCACAATTGGGGCTCACTGCAACCTTCGCCTCCTGGGTTCAAACTGTTCTCATACATCGGCTTCCCAAATAGCTGGGATTATGACATGTACCACCACACCTGGCTAATTTTTGTATTTTTAGTAAAGATGAGCTTTCACCATGTTGTCAAGGCTGGTCTCAAACTCCTGGCCTCAAGTGATCAGCCCGCTTTGGCCTCCCAATGTGTTGGGATTACAGGCATGAGCTTTCGTGCCTGTCCACATTAGTGCATTATTGGTGTCAAACCCAATTCTTAATAAAACCTTACAGACAAAGCTATTCAATTTTAATGTCTGACCATAAGATTCTCATAAATCTTTTTTTATAACCTTTTACATTTTTTGTTAAGAAGCAGATCAGTGGTGTAAGAAAAACCTATTTTGCTTTTATTCCAATGTTCAGTTTATGGAAAAACTGAATAATACTCCTTTATTCAGTTTTTAGCCAATATGTTTACATATGGAATTTCTTTTACAAGGTTAATTTTTCTAAACCTTCTACAACTTGCTCAAACCTTCAGCTTTATTATATCTAACTTAAAACAATCTGTTAACCCTTTAATATAGGTTAAAAAAATCCACATTCCCATGACTTCTTATAATCTTTTACCAAAAACACATTTTACTTTCCTTGCACATGTTGCATGTAAAACTGTTTTTATTTCCAATAGATTGCTAAAGCCATGTGAACTAAAAAATATTAAAGTTTTTATTTTTCTGAGAAAATATTTGATTTAAGCTCTTATTATTTTTAAACCAATTAATCAAAACTCTTTCATATCACACACACATCACACATAAATACACAGACAGAAGAAGACCCAGTAGTTTTAAGATCTTCCATTTGCTAGTTCTTTAACCAGATTATTGACTTCAGGGTGCAGCCTTTGGAGGAACAGGGCCAGGAAAGCATGCAGTTTCTATGGCCTTATAAGCAGGCACAACTGGAAGGTAAAACATATCTCCCAAAATTAAGGATCCCATTTTTTATACCATAACTTAGATCCCAAAACAGAGAAACTCTGCAGAACAATACAGTGCAATGATTTTATTGCAAAGGAAACAAAATCCAATCAGCCCATTCTGTGATTAGCCCATCCTGCATGGGAGTCTTTTCTCGCAGTGGGGATTTGGGGGTTGGAGACATCTTCATACCTTCCAGGTTGCCAGAGCATGCTTCTCTGACCCAAACATGCAAAAAGCTGAGGATCTCCAAAACTATTTTTTCTACCTAGTTATTACACATCAAAACTCTTTCATAATGCAATGTGGTTTCAGATACCCCCAAGAGTAAAAACCATCATATAATGCAATAGGACAGAATAGCAAGTGAAAGGGGTCTGATGGTACTCACTGCTTGGCAATAGGTGACAGTCTCACCACTCAGCAATAGGCGATGGTCTCACTACTTGGCGATGGTCTCACCACTTGGTGATGGTCTCACCACTTGGCGATAGTCTCACCACTTGGCGATAGGTGATAGTCTCTTCATGGTCGCCAAAATGTGTCCAGAATTGGTGGGTTCTTGGTCTCGCTGACTTCAAGAATGAAGCCACAAACCCTCACAGTCAGTGTTACAGTTCTTAAAGATGGTGTGTCCAGACTTTGTTCCTTCAGATGTTCAGATATGTCTGGAGTTTCTTCCTTCTGGTGGGTTTGTGGTCTCACTGGCTTCAGGAGTGAAGCTGCAGACCTTCGAGGTGAGTGTTACAGCTCTTAAAGGCAGCGTGTCTGGAGTTGTTCATCCCTCCCAGTGGGTTCATGGTCTCACTGGCTTCAGGAGTGAAGCTGCAGACCTTCACAGTGTTACAGCTCATAATGGCAACATGGACCCAAAGAGTGAGCAGCAGCAAGATTTATCATGAAGAGCAAAAGAACAAAGCTTCCATAGCGTGCAAGGGGACCCCAGCGGGGTGCTGCTTCTGGCTCCGGCAGCCTGCTTTTTTTCCCTTATCTGACCCCACCCACATCCTACTGATTGGTCCATTTTACAGAGAGCTGATTGGTCCATTTTACAGAGCGCTGATTGGTCCATTTTGACAGGGTGCTGATTGGTGCATTTACTATCCATGAGCAAGAAACAGAGTGCTGATGGTGCATTTACAAACCTTGAGCTAGACACAAAGTGCTGATTGGTGCATTTACAATCCTCTAGCTAGACATAAAAGTTCTCCAAGTCCCCACTAGATTAGCTGGATACAGAGTGCTGATTGGTGCATCCACGAACCCCGAGCTAGACACAGAGTGCTGATTGGTGCATTTACAATCCTCTAGCTAGAAATAAAAGTTCTCCAAGTCCCCACCAGATTAGCTCGCTACAGAGTGCTGTTTGGTGCATCCACAAACCCCGAGCTAGACACAGAGTGCTGATTGGCACATATACAATCCTCCAGCTAGACATAAAAGTTTTCCAAGTCCCCACCCGACTCAGGAGCCCAGCTGGCTTCACCTAGCGGATCCCACTGCCAGGGCTGCAGGCAGAGCTGCCTGCCAGTCCAGCACCATGCGCCCACACTCCTCAGCCCTTGGGTGGTTGATGGGACAGGGCACCACAGAGCAGGGGGCGGCACCCATCATGGAGGCTCAGGCCACACGGGAGCCCACAGCAGGGGTGGGGGCGCTCAGGCATGGCCAGCTGCAGGTCCTGAGCCCTGCCCTGTGCGGAGGTGGCTGAGGCCCAGTGAGAATTCAAGCGTGGCACGGGTGGGCCAGCAGTGCTGGGGGACCTGGAGCACCCTCTGCAACTGCTGGCCTGGGTGCTAAGCCCCTCACTGCCCAGGGCCCACGGCACTGGCCGGCTGCTTAACGTGCAGGGCCCACCAAGCCTGCACCCACCTGAAACTTGCACTGGCCCGCGAGGGCCACGTGCAGCCTGGGTTCTGCCTGCGCCTCTCCCTCCACACCTCCCCTTAAGCAGAGGGAGCTGGCTCCGGCCTCGGCCAGCCCAGAGAGGGGATCCCACAGTGCAGCAGTGGGCTGAAGGGCTCCTCAAGTGAGGCCAGAGTGGACACTGAGTCTGAGGAGGTGCCGAGAGTGAGCGAGGGCTGCTAGCAGGTTGTCACCTCTCAGTAGGAGAGGGGAGAGGAGGGCAAAGTAGGAGGGGGAGGAGAGGGGAGGGGAGGGGAGATTATCTTTACCCATCTTTTGGCTCTGGCTAGTCTTCCCTGTACAGTAAAAGTTCTTGAAAGAGTTCTGTGTACTCACTATATTCAATCTTTTCTTTCCCTTCTCTCTACTTCTCTCTAACCAAGTATCTCCTCTGTTATACCATGAATACTTCTCTTGTTAAAGCCACCAAAGACCTCCACATGAACAATTCTGAGACCCCCATTTTAGCTGACCTATTGGTAGCAGTTGATACTGTTGGTCAGTCTTTCTGCTTTAAAACAAATTCTTCACTTGGTTTCTGGGCCATTGCATTCTCCTGGTTTCCCTTTTTCCTCTCTGGATATTTTCCCTAAGTCTTCTTAGCTACCTTACCATTATTTCCCCAATCTTCAGATTTGGAGTATCGACAACTAAGTTTTTCCACATTTTTGCTTTTCTATCTTCTGATTTCAAAGCAATAAATACCATCTATATGCTGATCACTACCAAATTGATGTCTCCATTAATGACCTCTCCTTTGAATACCAGTCTGGTATATCCAACTGTCTATTAGATATTTCTATTTGTATGCCTCTTAGACACCTCAAAGTTTACATACATAAAACTGAACTTTCACCAAAATTTGTTCATCCCACAATCTCCTCATTTCAATATCAGGCCAAACACCTTGGAGTCATCCTGAACATCTCACTTTCTCTTATGTCATACACAGTCCACTAGCAAATCTTGCTAGCTGTAATTTCAAGATGTATACAGAATCCAACTAATTCTCACAGCTTCCTCCACTGTCACCCTGGTTCATGCCACTGTGACATCTGCTTGGATTGCTGTAACAGCCTCCTGACTAGAATTCCTGCATATGCTCTTACCTGTCTTCAGTCTCTTGTCAAAACATCAGCCAGGTTGATTCCTCTGTTCAGAACCCTCAAATGACTTCCCATCTTGCTCAAAGTAAAATCTAAAGTCATCACAAAGACCTTATAGCCCTATGAAATCTGTTGCCTCTTTCTTACCTGGCTTCACCTCACCTACTATACTCACCCTTCCTTACACTGGCCCGCTTGCTACCATTCCTCAGAGACACCAGGCACACTCCTATCTCAAGGCCTTTGCCCTTGCTGGTGGTCACTCTTCCTAAATGTTCTTCCCACAGAAATTTGCACAGCTTGCTTCCTTGCTTCAGATCTTTACTCAAATGCCATCTCCTTAGTGAGGACTTCCTGACCACTCTATCAGAAACTTGCAGTCATACACACAATTTCTATCTCCCTCCCCTACTTCAGTTTTCTCCTTGGTGCTTTGTCACTATCTAATACACTGTATATTTTTATATTTCTCATATTTAAGGTCTGTCTCCCCCATTAGAATACTGAGTCAAGGGAGCTTTATCTACTTTGTTCACTGCTCTATCTCCAGCACTAAGAATAATAATGACACTCAGGAAATACTGTGGAAGGTAGATATGTTACAATTGGCAGTTAGTCACACACAAGCAGGGCAGAAGACCCTCCCCCCAACCCCCACCAGGAATGTCAGGTGACCATCAGGTAATGGTCAGACAGTTGGGTTAACTGTCTCTCTCAAATAATAATTGGTCACAGCCAGCACCAGAGAAAGCCAGTCTCCCAACAGCTAGAAACACCTGAAACTGATGGTCAGCAGCTTCCCAATAAGATTTCAGGATTTGGGCAAGTGGGCTCAAATATGCACATTAAGATGCAAAATGGTGGAGTTTAACTGTTACATGACCTTCTTCTCGGAACACTTGACTGGTAAGGGAAAAATGCCTGAAGTGAGCATGTGCAACATTTCAGTAAGCACACTGCACATGTGCCAGCAGACCACTGCTCAGGCAGACAGCGCACCCCAATGGAAGAATTGGGGGAGAAGGGATGCAACCCCCAGGAAGCATGCCAACATGTAAGATCCCAAGTCAAAGGTCAAACCATGCACTTGATCTTTCATGTCACTCGCTTAGCCCTCTTCCAAGTGTACTTTACTTCTTTTTCTTCCTGCTCTAAAGCTTTTTAATAAACTTTCATTCCTGCTCTAAAAATTGCCTCAGTCTCTCACTGCCTTATTCCCCTCAGTCAAATTCTTTATTCTGAGGAAGCAAGAACTGAGGTTGCTGCAGACCTATACAGATACACCACTGCTAACAGATGGAAGGAGGGAAGAAGGGAAGGAAGGAAGGATTGCAAGAATGGTTACAACATTAGTTTCCCCTCTCAATGTAAAAACAGCACTTAGCTAGCTTATGATACTTAAGTTGCATGTGGCATGAGCCTACCCCGTTGCTTCCTGAGTAGATCTAGAGAAATAGAAACCATCAGCCTCTAAAGAAAAAGTGGCATCATCCTAACTAAATGTACTTTTTAAATGCCCATATGAACCAATTAAAATATGAAGTGATTTC
Source organism: Pan paniscus (assembly GCF_029289425.2). Taxonomy (NCBI): domain Eukaryota; kingdom Metazoa; phylum Chordata; class Mammalia; order Primates; family Hominidae; genus Pan; species Pan paniscus. The sequence continues at coordinate 62,601,852 of NC_073252.2, read as the reverse complement.
AACTTCCAAAGCTTTTTTCTTAGACAACAAGCTAGGAACAGAGGCCAATGCCCAAGCTGCCTGCAACTTCACACCATGTTAAGTGCAATGCTGGCTCTAGATAAATGTTAAATTGCCGCTATATGCCTTTTACTTCCTAAAACTAGCTTTTGATTTACCTTATTGTGGGTTTTGAGCATCTGGAATTTTCCCAAGTGAACTAAAATCCTGCCAACGGTAAAACTACTGCTCATTACCTGCATTAATTTCATCTCTTTCTCTACATTCAATAACCCCATCTGTTGCAATTCCAGCTGTGAGAAGGGAAAGGAGCAAGAGACTGAGCAGACCTAACACAGAGACTCTGTGGGGTAGCAATAACTCCTTCCCAGGAAAAAGGAAATTTATAATTCACAGTGGACATGACTAGATCCACCAAAAATAACTAGGCAAAATGGAATCTTAGGGTTAGTTGCTCAGATTTTTTAAGTTTTTATTTAATCATGTCAAAATATCCAGTATAATTTATGATAAATTCATTTTTATAAATATATTTGTTATATAATACCCTAAGCAGATCCTGCCTCGAAGTGCATATAACCTAAGTTTCAGTAGGAAGCTGCCACAACCATACACCGTATTTTTGAATTGGGCTTTGCAGAACTGAAAAAAAAAATGGCAGGCATAATATGCCATATGGTAGATGCTCAAGAAATGTTAGTTCCCTCTGCCCCTTTGAAGAAACAACCAAGTCTGGTGCAGCTTGTTTGTACTTTGTGACAAAGTTTTTCAGCAATTCCCTGCTTCAGAAGAGTCACATCTGGCCCACTACATTCCTGACCCCTGCCGTCTTCTAAGGAGCTTCCTGAGGCTGTGAAAAGCTGCTGAAACTGAGTGAAGCATGCATTTTCTCCTCTCTAGATTGATAAGCAGGATTGTAGTGATTTAGAATGACACTTCAACAGGCTCAATTAATATCTGATAGACAAGAATATGGTTGGTTTCAAAGTTGCCCCTACCCTAAAGGCAAATGCTGTGCATGTAAAGGAAGTGAGTGTTCTTGCAACCTTTGCTCCCTTTCCTAAAACAAAGCTTCTCTCTCTCTTTCTCTCTACCCCTCAGCACCAAGGAAGAATAAGCATTATACAAAGAAAAAATTAGCAATGAAAGGAAAGGAGGGAAGAGAGGAAAGTTACAAGCAAAGAGAATGACATGAACAAAGGCACAGATGGATGAAAATCCAAACATGTTGAAGAAACTATGAATTGCATTATTACTAGAGTATGAAATATATAAAACAGAGTAGCAGTGGTGAAAATTATGAGATGAGTGGGAGCAGATCATGGCCCTGTGTGCTGAGATCAGGGATCTATTGCTGCAGATCTCTTGAAAGATTTTAAGCAGGAGGTGGGTGTGGTCTGATTTGTTTTTTAAACAAATCGCTTTGACAGCATTGTAAAAAATAGTTGTGAGAAGGTTGAAATTGATCCAGTTGCTAAAGCATGCTAGAGATGATGAGAAACCAACTGGGATAAAGTGAGAGAGGTGCAGAGTTGGAGGCAAACTTGGTAAATATTTATGAGAAAAAAATACAAGGATCTGGTGAGCAATGATATAATGGGGAGAGGAAGAGGAGGGATCCAGGATTACCAATGAGCTCTCCTTGGATAACCAGACTAGTGGTCAAATTTCACACACAACGAGGGCAGGTTAGAGAGGGAACGGGAGGGGTGTTATGAGTTCAGTCAGGAGAAGATAATTTTCAGATGCTTGTGTAGCAATGCCTTGTCTCTAAAAATAAATAAATAAAAATAAAAAGATACATATTTTTAAATAAGGAAATACCTAGTAGTACATAAATCAGAGGCTCAGGAGAACAACGTTACAGAAAAAGATGCAAGTTATGAGCACAAAAATATATGTTTACCAATTAAAGTTGTTTACTTGGTTATACTAGAAAACACAAAATAGCAGCAGTTTTAACAGAATAAAAATTTATTTCTCTAGATCCAAAGGTGGGGAGTAGGGGCTGTAATGATGGCTATAACCTGTCATCAGTGAGCCAGGCTCCCAGCTTTCTGCACCACCATCCTCAGTGCACAGCTTACATCCTCAAGGTTACCTGCTGTTCTGGTGTGGCTGCTCAAGCTCTTCCCACCGTGTTCATATTTCAGGAAGCTGCAAGAAGACAGGAAGGGCAAGAGAGGGCACTTTCTAGCACCTTTTAGGAGCCACCTCTGAAATCTCATACACCAGTTCTGCTTGCAACTCCTTAGCCAGATCATCAACGTATGGTGCACCTAAGTATGACAGAGACCGGGAAATGTAATCTTATAGCTGAGTCCATTAACTCCTTGTACAAAATTGATATTCTGCTACTAAGAGGGGTGAGTGGATATTTGTTAAACAAAGAGTAATCTCTGTTACATCATGCAAATGACTAAGATGGAGGAAGAACTTGAAGCATAAAGTGGGTCAAGACAGACCTAAGAGGAATGATTTAAGGGGCAGACAAAGGGAAGGCACTGAGAAGGGAAAATATTAAAGGGAGGGGAAGAACCCAGAGGAGGAAGTACCTTTTCCACAGTTTTCCAAATAGTGAGTCATTAAGCCTTCTGCAGTTGTAATCATATTACATTCTTGTGAATTAAGCTGATGCTTCTGTGTTATTTTTAAATTGATTATTCAGATTTCTAGCTATAATTTTTTATTATATACTTATTTATGCCTGATATCTGTGATCATGATATCTGTGGTCATTTGGCTTCTTCCAAATAGGCACCTTTGGAAACTGCATTAGCTCCTTCAAGTCGTCAGAATATGCTGGAGTAGCAAGTTCCTAAACAGTATCTTCACTTTCAGATACTGAAATGATTTATGACTCATTCAAAAGCATTAGGTTAATGAGAACATTAAAAGTAACAATAGATGTCAAGTCAGAATGCAAAGCCAGAGCAGAAACAAAGTTATACTGATATCCCTTAATAAAATAAACAGTTCTTCACTGAAGCTTGTCTTTTAAGCAAAATTCTGATATTGAAACCATATTTTTCTCATTCACTGGTACTTCCTATGGGGGAAAAAAATCAGCCCTAAGACATTTAAAACAGAACTGTACTCCAGAGCCGAGTGTCTCCTCCACTAATGGGAATGAGGAAATGAAACAGGAAAGAGGAAAAGATATCATTAGTCACAGTATACTGGCTTATACTCTCTAGATAGAAAAAAAGAAATTAACAAGCCTGTCAAGAAAAGGAAAACTGGGGCTAAATGTAGGCCAGAAAAGAGAAAAGAGACTCGCAATCATCATTACCTACCAAAAGGCAGCATGAGTGAATTTTCAAAGTATGGTATAGCATTCCTTAAATGGCCATATATCAATTATCGAGTGCTGTTAAGGAGTAGTGCCTTCCAGCTAATTCGGAGCCCTAGGTGTTAATAAGAACCTTACATATCTAAAGTATACTAAGTTGGCAAAGTATTTTAAATGCAATAGGACATTTTAAGTCACTTGAAGTTATTAGAAAGATGATATTACATGATCGCATTTTACAAATAGAAAAGCAGATTCAAAAAACCTATCCTTATCTGTCATATGAAAGGAGTGCTGTGGTCTGAATATTTTTGTCCCTTCCAAACTTATCTTGAAACTTAATCCCCCATGCAACAGTGTTAGGAGGTGGGATCTAATGGGAGGTGTTGAGGTCACGTGGCTCTACTCTCATGAATGGATTAACGCTGCTATAAAAAATGGGCTTGCAAAAGTGGGTTTGCTGTCTTCTGGTTCTTCCACAATGGCATCCAAGGTGCCATCTTGGAAGCAGAGAACCTGTTGGTATCTTGATGTTGGACTTCTCAGCCTCCATAATTGTGAGAAAATAAATTTCTGTTCTTTATTAATTACCCAATCTGTAATAGAATATCTTCTCTGTGGCAGCATAAATGGACCAAGACAAAGTGTAACTGAATGTTTCACTCTAAAAGTTCTATAAGACTATGAGAACTACACAAATATTGAGAGATAACGTTAGAACTTGAGGTTTGCAATTCCAAGACCTTGATTCCCTAAAAATTTCACAAGAGCACTCAGTATATATGGCTCAGGTGGACCGTCAGTATTCAAACCATTAGCAAAATACCATAAGCAATAATGTTACCACATATTAATGATTAGAGAATATGTTCATGTATCACAGGTCTTCAGAAAAATCATCATCATCATAAGGATCAATTGTGCTTAAAAGTATATACAGACATACTGTAATACAGACATACAGCTCTGATTAAGCCTGTCTCCAATAAAAGAGCACATTATTATTAATCTTTACATTCAGGTACTTGTTATATAATTAGGGATCTCAGAAAACTTATATCTAGAACATAGATCATCCTACGTTTTTCTTAAATTATAAGGCATATGACTGATTTTCATTTTAATTAACTTTCCTGGATAAAAGTTTACACATGGTTTCCTTCTTTTCTCAACTCCCCATTTTGACAGTCTTTCAGCATTTCATTATGACACAGTTACACAAAGAACCTCTCCAGATGGTTTATCAACACCACATTTTTCATATCAGAGGCAGATATAGAAATGTGGCAATCCATGGTAAGTACTAGTTTCCTATTGCTATTTTAACAAATTACTACAAACTTAATAGCTTAAAACAACTGCTATTTTACAGATTTAAAGGGCAGAAGTCTGAAATGGGTCTTAGTCATCTAAAATCAAGATGTTAACAGAACTGCATTCTTTTAAGCCTCCAAGGGAAAATCTATTTCCTTTCCTTTTCTAGCTTCATAGGCTTCCCGCAATCCTTGGCTCATGGCCCCTTTCTTTATCTTTAAATCCAGTGGAGTTTTTTTTGAATCTTTGAATCTCTCACTTATTCTAAGCATCACTCTCCTTCCTCTGTCTTTCACTTATAAAGAACTTTTTGATTACAGGGGCCCACCTAGATAATCCAGGATAATTTCCACATCTCAAGATTCTGAACTTAATCACATCAGCAAAATTTCATTTGCCTTGTAAAGTAATATATTCACGAGTCTGGAGATGGAGACATGCATGTCTTTGTTAATGTAATAAGCATTATTCTGCATATTACAACAACTAAGAAAAATTGGTAAGAGAATATGACTGGATCACCTACACTATTTAAAGAAGAAATCAAACTATTATGGGCAAGTTATATCATTATGTTTTTTATTAAGGACATTATTTCCTATTTACCCAGTCACTTCAAATAGTTAACCCTCTTCTAAAATGCACAACTTATAACAGGGTGTTGTGTGGTCCTTAAAATGTGCAGACCTAACTCAGCAAACCAAAACTTGTTTTTCTTTTTTATTATTATTATTATTATACTTTAAGTTTTAGGGTACATGCACACAACGTGCAGGTTTGTTACATATGTATACATGTGCCATGTTGGTGTGCTGCACCCATTAACTCATCATTTAGCATTAGGTATATCTCCTAATGCTGTCCCTCCCCCCTCCCCCCACCCCACAACAGTCCCTGGTGTGTGATGTTCCCCTTCCTGTGTCCATGTGTTCTCATTGTTCAGTTCCCACCTATGAGTGAGAACATGCAGTGTTTGGTTTTTTGTCCTTGTGATAGGTTGCAGAGAATGATGGTTTCCAGCTTCATCCATGTCCCTATAAAGGACTTGAACTCATTATGTTTTATGGCTGCATAGTATTCCATGGTGTATATGTGCCACATTTTCTTAATCCAGTCTATCATTGATGGACATTTGGGTTGGTTCCAAGTCTTTGCTATTGTGAATAGTGCTGCAATAAACATACGTGTGCCTGTGTCTTTACAGTAGCATGATTTATAATCCTTTGGGTATATCCCCAGTAATAGGATGGCTGGGTCAAATGGTATTTCTAGTTCTAGATCCCTGAGGTATCGCCACACTGACTTCCACAATGGTTGAACTAGTTTACGTTACCACCAACAGTGTAAAAGTGTTCCTATTTCTCCACATCCTCTCCAGCACCTGTTGTTTCCTGACTTTTTAATGATCACCATTCTAACTGGTGTGAGATGGTATCTCATTGTGGTTTTGATTTGCATTTCTCTGATGGCCAGTGATGAGCATTCTTTCATGTGTTTTTTGGCTGCATAAATGTCTTCTTTTGAGAAGTGTCTGTTCATATCCTTTGCCCACTTTTTGATGGGGTTGGTTTTTTCTTGTAAATTTGCTTGAGTTCATTGTAGATTCTGGATATTAGCCCTTTGTCAGATGAGTAGGTTGCAAAAATTTTCTCCCATTTTGTAGGTTGCCTGTTCACTCTGATGGTATTTTCTTTTGCTGTGCAGAAGCTGTTTAGTTTAATTAGATCCCATTGCTCAATTTTGACTTTTGTTGCCATTGCTTTTGGTGTTTTAGACATGTTTAGATAGGCCCATGCCTATGTCCTGAATGGTAATGCCTAGGTTTTCTTCCAGGGTTTTTATGGTTTTAGGTCTAACATGTAAGTCCCTAATCCATCTTGAATTAATTTTTGTATAAGGTGCAAGGAAGGGATCCAGTTTCAGCTTTCTACGTATGGCTAGCCAGTTTTCCCACCACCATTTATGAAATAGGGAATCCTTTCCCCATTGCTTGTTTTTGTCAGGTTTGTCAAAGATCAGATAGTTGTAGATATGTGGCATTATTTCTGAGGGCTCTGTTCTGTTCCATTGATCTATATCTCTGTTTTGGTACCAGTACCATGCTGTTTTGGTTACTGTAGCCTTGTAGTATAGTTTGAAGTCAGGCAGCATGATGCCTCCAGCTTTGTTCTTTTGGTTTAGGATTGACTTGGCGATGTGGGCTGTTTTTTGGTTCCATCTGAACTTTAAGTAGTTTTTTCCAATTCTGTGAAGAAAGTCATTGGTAGCTTGATGGGGATGGTATTGAATCTATAAATTACCTTGGGCAGTATGGCCATTTTCATGATATTGATTCTTCCTACCTATGAGCATGGAATGTTCTTCCATTTGTTTGTATCCTCTTTTACTTCATTGAGCAGTGATTTGTAGTTCTCCTTGAAGAGGTCCTTCACATCCCTTGTAAGTTGGATTCCTAGGGATTTTATTCTATTTTAAGCAATTGTGAATGGGAGTTCACTCATGATTTGGCTCTCTGTTTGTCTGTTATTGGTGTATAAGAATGCTTGTGATTTTTGTACATTGCTTTTGTATCCTGAGACTTTGCTGAAGTTGCTTATCAGCTTAAGGAGATTTTGGGCTGAGACAATGGGGTTTTCTAGATATAAAATCATGTCATCTGCAAACAGGGACAATTTGACTTCCTCTTCTCCTAATTGAATACCCTTTATTTCCTTCTCCTGCCTGATTGCCCTGGCCAGAACTTCCAACACTATGTTGAATAGGAGTGGTGAGAGAGGGCATCCCTGTCTTGTGCCAGTTTTCAAAGGGAATGCTTCCAGTTTTTGTCCATTCAGTATGATATTGGCTGTGGGTTTGTCATAGATAGCTCTTATTATTTTGAGATATGTCCCATCAATACCTAATTTATTGAGAGTTTTTAGCATGAAGGGTTGTTGAATTTTGTCAAAGGCCTTTTCTGCATCTATTGAGATAATCATGTGGTTTTTGTCTTTGGTTCTGTTTACATGCTGGATTACATTTATTGATTTTTGTATGTGGAACCAGGCTTGCATCCCAGGGATGAAGCCCACGTGATCATGGTGGATAAGCTTTTTGACGTGTTGCTGGATTTGGTTTGCCAGTATTTTATTGAGGATTTTTGCATCAATGTTCATCTAGGATATTGGTCTAAAATTCTCTTTTTTTGTTGTGTCTCTGCCAGGCTTTGGTATCAGGATGATGCTGGCCTCATAAAATGAGTTAGGGAGGATTCCCTCTTTTTCTATTGATTGGAATAGTTTCAGAAGGAATGGTACCAGCTCCTCCTTGTACCTCTGGTAGAATTTGGCTGCGAATCCATCTGTTCCTGGACTTTTTTTGGTTGGTAAGCTGTTAATTATTGCCTCAATTTCAGACCCTGTTATTGGTCTATTCAGAGATTCAACTTCTTCCTGGTTTAGTCTTGGGAGAGTGTATGTGTCGAGGAATTTATCCATTTCTTCTAGATTTTCTAGTTTATTTGCATAGAGGTGTTTATAGTATTCTCTGATGGTAGTTTGTATTTCTGTGGGATCAGTGGTGATATCCCCTTTATCATTTTTTACTGCATCTATTTGATTCTTCTCTCTTTTTTTCTTTATTAGTCTTGCTAGTGATCTATCAATTTTGTTGATCTTTTTAAAAAACCAGCTCCTGGATTCATTGATTTTTTGAAGGGATTTTTGTGTCTCTATTTCCTTCAGTTCTGCTCTGATCTTAGTTATTTCTTGCCTTCTGTTAGCTTTTGAAAGTGTTTGCTCTTGCTTCTGTAGTTCTTTCAATTGTGATGTTAGAGTGTCAATTTTAGATCTTTCCTGCCTTCTCTTGTAGGCATTTAGTACTATAAATTTCCCTCTACACACTGCTTTGCATGTGTCCCAGAGATTCTGGTATGTTGTGTCTTTGTTCTCGTTGGTTTCAAAGAACATCTTTATTTCTGCCTTCATTTCGTTATGTACCCAGTAGTCATTCAGGAGCAGGTTGTTCAGTTTCCATGTAGTTGAGCGGTTTTGAGTGAGTTTCTTAATCCTGAGTTCTAGTTTGATTGCACTGTGGTATGAGAGACAGTTTGTTATAATTTCTTTTCTTTTACATTTGCTGAGGAGAGCTTTACTTCCAACTATGTGGTCAGTTTTGGAATAGGTGTGGTGTGGTGCTGAAAAGAATATATATTCTGTTGATTTGGGGTGCAGAGTTCTGTAGATGTCTATTAGGTCTGCTTGGTGCAGAGCTGAGTTCAATTCTTGTATATCCTTTTTAACTCATAGACACATCCTTGTTATGTGATATCTTGTTAACTCATAGACACATCCTTGTTATGTGATATCTTGTTAACTCATAGACACATCCTGGATATCCTTGTTAACTCGTAGATACATCTACTCATAGACATATCCTTGAGTTCAATTCCTGGATATCCTTGTTAATTCGTAGACACATCCTCATTGATGTGTCTAATGTTGACAGTGGGGTGTTAAAGTCTCCCATTATTATTGCGTGGGAGTCTAAGTCTCTTTGTAGGTCACTAAGGACTTGCTTTATGAATCTGGGTGCTCCTGTATTGGGTGCATATATATTTAGGATAGTTAGCTCTTCTTGTTGAATTGATCCCTTTACCATTATGTAATGGCCTGCTTTGTCTCTTTTGATCTTTGTTGGTTTAAAGTCTGTTTTTTCTGAGACTAGGATTGCAACCCCTGCCTTGTTTTGTTTTCCATTTGCTTGGTAGATCTTCCTCCATCCCTTTAATTTTGAGCCGATGTGTGTCTCTGCATGTGAGATGGGTCTCCTGAATACAGCACACTGAAGGGTCTTGATTCTTTATCCAATTTACCAGTCTGTGCATTTTAATTGGAGCATTTAGCCCATTTACATTTAAGTTTAGTATTGTTATGTGTGAATTTGATCCTGTCATTATGATGTTAGCTGGTTATTTTGCTCATTAGTTGATGCAGTTTCTTCCTAGCCTTGATGGTCTTTGCAATTTGACATGTTTTTGCAGTGGCTGGTACTGGATATTCCTTTCCATGTTTAGTGCTTCCCTCAGGAGCTCTTTTAAGGCTGGCCTGGTGGTGACAAAATCTCTCAGCATTTGCTTGTCTGCGAAGTATTTTGTTTCTCCTTCACTTATGAAGCTTAGTTTGGCTGGATATGAAATTCTGGGTTGAAAATTCTTTTCTTTAAGAATGTTGAATATTGGCCCCCACTCTCTTCTGGCTTGTAGAGTTTCTGCCGAGAGATCAGCTGTTAGTCTGATGGGCTTCCCTTTGTGGGTAACCCAACCTTTCTCTCTGGCTGCCCTTAACATTTTTTCCTTCATTTCAACTTTAGTGAATCTGACAATTATGTATGTTGGAGTTGCTCTTCTCAAGGATTATCTTTGTGGCGTTCTCTGTATTTCCTGAATTTGAATATTGGCCTGCCTTGCTAGATTGGGGAAGTTCTCCTGGATAGTATCCTGCAGAGTGTTTTCCAACTTGATTCCATTCTCCCCGTCACTTTCAAGTACACCAATTAGACATGTATTTGGTCTTTTCACCTAGTCCCATATTTCTTGGAGGCTTTGTTCATTTCTTTTTATTCTTTTTTCTCTAAACTTCTCTTCACACTTCATTTCATTCATTTCATCTTCCATCGCTGATACCCTTTCTTCCAGTTCATTGCGTTAGTTACTGAGGCTTGTGCATTCATCACGTAGTTCTTGTGCCATGGTTTTCAGCTCCTTCAGGTCCTTTAAGGACTTCTCTGCATTGGTTATTCTAGTTATCCATTCATCTAATTTTTTTTCAAAGTTTTTAACTTCTTTGCCATTGGTTCGAACTTCCTCCTTTAACTTGGAGTAGTTTGATCTTCTGAAGCCTTCCTCTCTCAGCTCGTCAAAGTCATTCTCCATCCAGCTTTGCTCCGTTGCTGGTGAGGAGCTGCATTCCTTTGGAAGAGGAGAGGCACTCTGATTTTTAGAGTTTCCGGTTTTTCTGCTCTGTTTTTTTCCCCATCTTTGTGGTTTTAGCTACCTTTGGTCTTTGATGATGGTGACGTACAGATGGGTTTTTGGTGTGGATGTCTTTTTTGTTTGTTAGTTTTCCTTCTAACAGTCAGGACCCTCAGCTGCAGGTCTGTTGGAGTTTACTAGAGGTCCACTCCAGACCCTGTCTGCCTGGGTATCAGCAGTGGTGGCTGCAGAACAGTGGATATTGGTGAACTGCAAATGCTGCTGCCTGATTGTTCCTCTGGAAGTTTTCTCTCAGAGGAGTACCCGGCCGTGTGAGGTGTCAGTCCGCCCCTACTGGGGGATGCCTCTCAGTTAGGCTACTTGGGGGTCAGGGATCCACTTGAGGAGGCAGTCTGCCCATTCTCAGATCTCAAGCTGCGTGCTGGGAGAACCACAACTCTCTTCAAAGCTGTCAGACAGGGACATTTAAGTCTGCAGAGGTTATTGCTATCTTTTGTTTGTCTGTGCCCTGCCCCCAGAGGTGGAACCTACAGAATCAGGCAGGCCTCCTTGGGCTGTGGTGGGCTCCACCCCGTTTGAGCTTCCGTTTTGTTTATCTACTCAAGCCTGAGCAATGGTGGGTGCCCCTCTCCCAGCCTTGCTGCCGCCTTGCAGTTAGATCTCAGAGCTGTGCTAGCAATGAGTGAGGCTCCCTGGGCGTAGGACCCTCTGAGCCAGGTGCGGGATGTAATCTCCTGGTGTGCCGTTTGTTAAGCCCATTGGAAAAGCACAGTATTAGGGTGGGAGTGACCCAATTTTCCAGGTGCCGTCTGTCACCCCTTTCTTTGACTAGGAAAGGGAATTCCCTGACCCCTTGTACTTCCCGGGTGAGATGATGGGATGCCTTGCCCTGCTTTAGTTCACACACGGTGCGCTGCACCCACTCTCCTGCACCCTGTTTCCGGCACTCCCCAGTGAGATGAACCTGGTACCTCAGTTGGAAATGCAGAAATCACCCATTTTCTGCATTGCTCATGATGGGAGCTGTAGACTGGAGTTGTTCCTATTCAGCCATCTTGGCTCCACCCAAAACATGTTTTTCAAAAGTCAAAAGCATAGCTAAGAACACTGCTCAGACGTATAATCAAAGGTCTTATTTAGGACAGGAACTAAAGTCTTTAATTGTGACTGTGTGCATTGTCCACAGAATTGGTTAGTAACCTCTCCAGGAAAAAAAAAAAAAAAAATATATATATATATATATATGTATATATATCAGGGTTATCAGAGAACAAAGATGGTCTACTTTTGCTTTCCACATTCAGGAAGGTAAAATAATTTCTTAAATTTCTTTAGCCTTAAATTTCTTCAGACATTTCTAATTTTTTGTGAAATGAACATTTGTTAGAAGGAGAGTGTGTGTTTGTGTGTGTGCATTGTGTGTGTGTGTGGTTAGTTTAAAAGATCTTCAGAGGAGAAGAAATAATTTACCCCATAACCTTTTAAAATGGGAAATAACTTTGACTTTCTTTATGTAGATTAATCTCTATGTGGCTGTCAGAGGATACTATTTAAGTAGAAGACAAGAAAAAAAGAGGTTAGAAACCTGTTTCACTCTTCCTCAGAATAGCAATAGAAAGAGAGAAGAAAATACCAGGACAGTTCTCACCAGTCTCTTCTTCCTGATACAGGAGAAAATCTCAGTTTAAAGCAGAATGGATTTTAATCCTTTCTTAATTTCATTTGTGGCCAAGAAAATTTAACAAAGTCTTTAAAAATGTACACATGACATGGTCAATGAGAGAGATACAGACATAAATACAACTCTTATTCTAAATGGCACAATCATAACTGTTATTTTAAACACCCAACTGTCTGTATTCTTAGAGTCAGAGACAAGGCATTGTGCATAGCTGTGGGTGGGACTCTGAGCTTCTAAAACAGTTTCATTACCCACCACTGGTATGAACTATCAGCAAATTACCTAATCTTTCTCAACTTCATTTCCTTATCTGTAAAGTGTAGATAATGGTACCTGTCTCAAAGGGTTGTTTTTAAGTGCTTATTGCAATACCTGATACTTACTAAGAGCTCAATGAATGTTAGCCATTATTATTACCTAAAAGTCACTCCAGAATCAAGAAGAGACATATCAAAAATAAGCATCCATATGAGCCCCAAATGCAATCTTAGGATATGGAAGAAAATTAAAGAAATGCGTATGAATTGGTGAGTAATTGGTCAAATTCTTTTTCAAGTCCTATTTTGACACTGCAGAGGCTCCTCTTTTCAATCTATTCTTCTCAATGAAAAATCTACTGAGAAAAATTTTTATCAGAGATTTTATTTCTTTGATGCCCTGAGTAGGAGGAATTGGCAAAGCATAAAACAACTGAGAGCTGTCTGCTTCATTATTATTAATGAATTAGCCCTTAAACAACCCAGGATTACAAAACAACCACCACTAACTGGAGACTGGTTAATTACCAAAACCCACACAGAATTAGCTTCTTATTTACTTAAAATTGGGTATGGTTTCAGAATAAAATTAATATCCAAATGCAACAAGACTGTAGGAAAAAGGCCTGGCATATAGAGGGTGACAAACAACTATCATTACATGACTGTCAGGAAAAATGGAGGTGGAGAGAGAGGAAGGTAGGGGGAAGATAGGAGAGAGAGAGGAAAAAAGAGAGAAAAGGAGGGCTGACTCCTGTTCTCCAGAGACAGGGGATGGCCATAGCCAATCTTATTCTTTCTTGCTCATTCCAAACCTCACCTTTTCCATCCTCCCCACTTTCACACTCCCACTACACACACACACACACACACACACACACACTTCAGTCCAGAAACAGTCTTGTCTTAAATTCATGAGACTCATCTTGAACTGAATCCTGGATATGTAAATCACCTTTATACAAGCCATTCAAGTTTCTACCTTTGAACTTGAATTGCTCTGCCAAAACTAACTTATTCTGTAGCAAAGATCCAAATTCATCTCTCCAACAAGCAGCCCTGACTTAACAATGGCCCATTTATACAAATGGCTGTCATTACTCTCATCCTACCCTGTACTTTACTGGAACATAAAAATCGTCCAGAAAACACTTACATGCTCATAAAGAACCTGTTCATTTGGAAGAGAGGAGAGAAAGAAGTTATAAAAATGTACAGCTTGGCCAGGCACAGTGGCTCACGCCACCCATAATCCCAGCACTTTGGGAGGCCAAGGAGGGCAGATCATGAGGTCAGGAGATCGAGACCATCCTGGCTAGCAAGGTGAAAACCCATCTCTACTAAAAATACAAAAAAAAAAAAAATTAGCCAGGCATGGTGGTGGGCGCATGTAGTCCCAGCTACTCGGGAGGCTGAGGCAGGAGAATGGCATGAACCCAGGAGACGGAGCTTGCAGTGAGCCAAGATCACACCACTGTACTCCAGCCTGGGAATCCATCTCAAAAAAAAATTTAAAAAATAGAAAAAAATATAGAGCTTTAGTGACTTTCATCCTGAGATCAGATTCCTAGGTGAGATTAACTGGCCTGAGCCAGCCTTCTTATGTCCAGCATTGTTACTAAAGCAGCCAATTTGCTTATATTCTTACCTTGTTCCTTTGTCTACAATTCTATAAATAAGATATTCATCTTGGTTATCTGGGTTATCAAGCATTCTTAGCAATACAAATGCTTCCCAAAAGGTTAATGGGCTTTCAATCGTGAACACATTTGTTTTGAATTAACTCAGTCAGATGGCTTTCCTCCTAACTTCTGGAAAGCATTTGAATTAAAAAGAGTTTTGATTCTGGAGAAAATATGAAGGCAATATAGAGGTATTGAGAACTTTGTTATTGATCTATCTATTCACTCATTCAGACATATTAAATGCTTCTAGGTGCCAGGTCCTGCTCCAGGCAGGAGCACTTAGTGGCTAAGGTGGTCATAGGAGTTGAGGGGTGGGGGTGTTTAATATGCCACAGTGGAGGCCTGAGGGCACAATGAGAGCACCAGAAGCTGTAATGAGAATTCCTGGGAGGTCAAAAATATATTAAATTAAGGCAACGGAAGGAAATAGAAGGTTAACAGTGACAAATTTTATCTACTTGAAAAGTTTGTGTCATATTTTCCTGCATCAAAGAAAGAGAAAAAAATACATTTTTCTTCCTTCCCTGAATAACCCACTGTTTCTAGGATACAAAACATAATAGAAATAGTTTTATAATTTACCCATCTTCTTGGTCTTATGATAAGAATTTATTCTGGGTGGAAAAGAGAAACTTACTATTGATTTTTATACCCTTTTAAAAGTGTTTTAAATTTTATTTACTTCCATTTAAAACAACCCTACAGTTAAGTTATACTACTCCAAAACCATTACGATCATGAAGTCTTCCTGATACCTGTATTGGTAATGACCTCAGAAATTATTTAAGGAAGTGAAGCTGTATCTCAAATGCCAAAACACTCTAGAATCCCATTTATAAATTATTAGACTTATTATGTTGTTTTTATTACTGACTCATTCTCAGGTGTCACTTCTTGTGCTCTACCTCTGGCTCTTCTTGTGCACGTACCTCTAGCCACCTCCTGTCTAACTTGCTATTCTACTTCACTTAATCAAGACTGTGTGAACTGTGTGTGAAATAAGGGTGAAGAGAAGCGGGTGCAGTGGCTCATGTCTGTAATCTCAGCACTTTTGGAGGCCGAGGCATGCAGATCACTTGAGGCCAGGAGTTCAAGACCAGGTTAAGCAACATGGCAAAACCCTATCTCTATTAAAAAAAAAAATTATAAAAAGTAAATAGGAAGCCTGAAAAAATCTGTAAAAAAAAAAAGTTTATGAGTTTCGATGCATCAACTTTGTGACATTTATTTTAATGTTTAGAGGTTTTCATACATAACTTTTCTGCTTTGTTCTGGGTAACGGAGGATTTCAGGTAAATAACCTCCAATTAAAGAGAAATTGTGATATTGCAATTTGCCATAACATGATCAGAAGAAAAGCTCACAATGGAACAACAAATCCATTTAAGCAGCGATCAAGATACAGTTTTCTTCTTTTTTTTTTTGAGACAGTCTTGCCTTGTCGCCCAGGCTGGAGTGCAGTGGCACGATCTTGGCTCACTACAAGCTCCACCTCCCAGGTTCACGCCATTCTCCTGCCTCAGCCTCCAGAGTAGCTGGGACTACAGGCACCCACCACCACGCCTGGCTAATTTTTGTATTTTTAGTAGAGATGGGGTTCCACCGTGTTAGCCAGGATGGTCTCGATCTCATGACCTCGTGATCCATCTGCCTCAGCCTCCCAAAGTGCTAGGATTACAGGCGTGAACCATCATGCCCAGCAGTTTTCTTTTTAAAATAACTTCTTACCTGCATCTACCTTTGCTGTAGTCTCAGTCTCACATTCATGAATGACAATTGACCTATAGGAATAGGCATCCACGGTTAGATCAAAGGACAAAATACAGTCTTCCACTCATGGGTGGAAAAAAGCCAACACTTATGCCTGGTGTTATATTTGAGATATGCAGAGAAAAGTTTTATTTCCCTGAAATATGTTTCTTACCTAATAGCTAATTCTTTGAAAAAGCCCTGGCTTAAAGCCTCTTATTCTTGTTATTAGGCAAATATTCTTGGAATACTTCTGTTTTTCAAATTAAAAAGTACAATAGTCTCTTTAGGAGTCTCATTAGCAATGCAAATGCATCCCAAAAGGTAATAAGCTTTCAGTCATAAACATAATCATTTTGAATTAGCTCAATCAGATAGCTTTCCTACTAACCTCTGGAAAGTCTTTGAATTAAAGGGATTTTTCATTCTACAGAATACATATTCTTCAAAAAATAATTGAACGCTTCCTCCTGTGTGAGAATTCTGTAAACTGTCTACCAAATCCTTCTCCCCTTCTTACATAGAAATAAAATTGTAGCAAACCATTGGCTGGCTAGGTAGACTGCATTTCCCACTGGCTAGATAGACTACCTCTCTTGTAGTTGAGTGTGGCTATGTGACATGGCGAACGGAATTGATATTCTCTTTCCTGGCCAATGTCTTAAGACAGCAGGAGTATCTTCTGCACACTCTCTTCCCTCTTCTTTCAGAAAGCAAACAAGACACAGTGGAGACCCACCACATATAAAACCCTACCCTAGGAAATGAAGAAAAGCAAAGTTGAAAATACTTGGGTTCCTGAATATCCTTGTGGAGCCAAGCTACCTAGCAAACCAGCTGCACTACAGTCTTACATGGAAATGAACTAAACATCTATCTCATTTGGGCTATTGTATTTTAAGATATCTTTGTTGAGGCAGTTTAGATTTATTCCAGTATACATAGAAGCTATGATATGCCCTTCTGGCAAGTGAAGAAAATTCCTGATTCTCAAAACATTGATGTCTAAGTTTTAAGGAGGTGTGACTGCCTGGGTTATTTTTGTTTCAATTTCTAGTGGAAGTCTTTGATATTAAAGAAACTCCTCCACCTGTGCTCTGAGCCCAAACCACCTCTCAGAGGCAGCTGTACGGTTTATTCCTTTCTCTTCTGTTGCTTTAGCTTCTCCCTAACTCCTTCCTCTCAACATTTAAACATCCTAACACAATATTAAAACTAATCCTCTCTCAACTCCATGGCCTCCACCATCTGCAACTCTATCTATCTATCTTCTTTCTTTCATTGCCAAACCTTTTCAAAATATTGTATAAACTCTCTTTGCTTCTCCAACTTTTACTCAAGCATATTATCTGACATCCAGCCCCATGAACATCTTGAGGCTACATTGTTATTGTCTTGATTTTATGGCCATCCCCTCTCTTGAACACTTTACCTCACCATCTGTGACTCCCACTGTCCTCATTTCCTCTGCTTCTCTACCTACTTCTTCACAGGCTCCTAGCAGATCTCTTTTCCTTTGACTGTCCTTAAATGCTAGGATAACTCAGCATTGTGTCCTGGGTCCTCTCCTCATTCATCACTTTATACTTGCCCATGCTTGATACTTTTTTCTCTTGTGATTCTCAAATAAGTAGCTCCAGCCCAGGCCTCTCTCCTCAACTTCTGGCCCTTAATGCAACTGTTGCCTGCCCCTCTCTCCATAAAACTTTGCTCCTTTCTAATATTCTGTATATCCAAAATATCCACCCAGTTTCCAGACAACCAATTGAGAGACAGGACTAGCTGGATTTCCTAGGCTGACTAAGAATTCCTAACCCTAGCTGGGGAAGGTGACCGCACCTACCTTTAAACACAGGGTTTGTAACTCAGCTCACACCCAACCAATCAGGTAGTAAAGAGGGCTCACTAAAATACAAATTAGGCTAAAGCAGGAGGTAAAGAAATAGTCAAATCATATATCGCCTGAGAGCACAGGGGCAGGGACAATGATTGGGATATAAACCCAGGCATTCAAGCAGGGAGCAGCAACCCCCTTTGGGTCCCCTCCCATTGTATGAGAGCTCTGTTTTCACTCTATTAAATCTTGCAAATGCACACTCTTCTGGTCCATGTTTGTTATGGCTCGAGCTGAGCTTTTGCTCACCATCCACCACTGCTGTTCTCTGCCGTCCCAGACTCGCTGTTGACTTCCACCTCTCCAGATCCGGCAGGGTGTCCACTGTGCTTCTGATCCAGAGAGGCACCCGTTGCTGCTCCCGATTGGGCTAAAGGCTCACCATTGTTCCTGCATGGCTAAGTGCCCAGGTTCATCCTAATTGAGCTGAACACTAGTTGCTGGGTTCCACAGTTCTCTTCTGTAACCCACGGCTTCTAATAGAGCTGTAACACTCACCGCATGGCCCAAGGTTCCATTCCTTGGAATCCATGAGGCCAAGAACCCCAGGTCAGAGAACAAAAGGCTTGCTGCCATTTGGAGAGCGGCCTGCCCCCATCTTGGGAGTGGTCCACCATATCTTGGGAGCTCTAAGAACAAAGACCCACCCGTAATACAATGCACCAAGCACTGAATCTTCTAATTAATTTCTACTCTGCTTACTTATTTTCCTTTCAAAAATACTCTCTTAGTTCAGCCAGTCCATTATAGTGATTAAGTCAAATTGCCCACGTTTAAAGCTAACTTTGTGATACTGGGCACATTTCTTAACCTCTCTATACCTCAGTTTCTTCATCTGTAATGTGGGGATAAGTATAGAATCTACCACATAATGTAAGTTTAAATGAGTTATCATACATATAAACACCTAGAGAAGTGCCTGTCACTTTTTAAGTGCTAGTTAAGCATTAGCCATCATCATCACTTGTGAGATTATTACAGTAACCTCTTAATTCATCTTTCTTAACAATTATTTCTCCCTCACCAACACTAACCTTAACACGAAATTTCTTCTTACCCTTCCAGTGCTTTCCTGTTGACTTAGTTTACGATGCTAATTCCTTAACATAACTTAAAAGATCTTTCATGATCTGACTGTCTGACCCTGCTCCCCACTTTAGCCTCTTTTTTTATTTTTGAGACAGAGTCTTGCTCTGTTGCCCAGGCTGGAGTGAAGTGGCACAATCTTGGCTCACTGCAACCTCTGCCTCCGGGTTCAAGCAACTCTCGTGCCTCAGCCTCCTAAGTAGCTGGGATTACAGGCATGTGCCACCACAACTGTCTAATTTTTGTATTTTTAGGAGGATTGTGTATCATCATGTTGACCAGGATGGTCTCCAACTCCTGGCCTCGAGTGATCCATCCACCTCGGCCTCCTAAAGTGCTTCTTACATTCTGTGCTCTCACCATTTTGGCCCCATTCAGGCTCCTGTAACACCCTGTACTTTCTAAGTTATAACATTTAACATTAAATGCTGCCCACTTATTTTCTCTCCATTCCTCATATGAGTTAACCACGAAATAAATGCATTTCTAAGTTGTTTAATTAAGAAATGCCTTTCCAACAATTTATTGCTTGCTCCTATTGCCTTTTGCATTTTAACAGAATTGATTCCCAACTATCGCCTCATTGGTCCTTTGATGTTGATGAGCCAAGCACAGTCCTTGCTCTCTGCATTTAGAAACTTCTATTTATGTTGTGATATTCTCTGAGAGTAACACTTGCATTTGAATGATGGATCTTATACTCCTGGTTCTTTCTGCAGCAGCTCAAACAAAAGATCACTTTCTATTTTACATTTAGAAACAATTTCAAGGATAGACTGTGCTTGCATTAGCAAACTCTGAGATAACCATTATCCTAACCTAATTGGTCTGAAGACATTGTGTATGTATATGTGGCAGGTGGAAGAGATATTTGAGCTATAAACCCCAAGTCATTATTCCTCTCTCTGACCTCCAAAGTGTAGAGAAAACTCTGGGATCAAATTTCTAAGAGTTAATGCCCTCCCCAGGCTTCCATCATCATCAAGATGACTGGGAAAGGGTTTGGTCAGGCTGCTTAACAGCCACATTCTCCTTTCCTCTGCCACATTTCAGGCTAATCATTGTGCCTTTATAGATTCACCTGCCCTTTGGTACCTCTATATTTTACCTCAAAACCCTCCTCTTCTGCCACTGACTGCTCATAATGCTTTGAGTTTCAATTCCAATAATACAAACTTTCCATAATGTTCACTTGAAGTAATATTTGTATGCAGCTTTAGAGTTTGCAAATAACTTTCTATATGTCTTATCTCATATAATATAAGATGCTACACAGTGAGCATACTCTGGTCAAGAGAGCATACTCTGGGGCCAGCCTCCCTGAGTTCATATTCCTTGCTCTGTCCTTTACTAGTTGTGAGACCTTGACCATGGAAGTGACTTTGGAACTGGGTAACTGGCAGAGATTGAAACAGTTTAGAGGGCTCAGAAGAAGGCAGGAAGATGTGGGGAAGTTTAGAACTTCCTAGAGACTTGTTAAAAGGTTTTGGCCAAAATGCTGATAGTGATATCAACAATGAAGTCAAGACTGAGGTGGTCTCAGATGGAGATGAGGAACTTGTTGGGAACTGGAGCAAAGGGCACTCTTGCTATGCTTTAGCAAAGAGACTGGTGACATTTTGCCCCTGCCCTAGAGCACTATGGAACTTTGAACTTGAGAGACATGATTAAGGGTATCTGGCAGAAGAAATTTGTAACCGGCAAAGCATTCAAGAGGTGACAGAGTATAAAACTTTAAAAATTTGTAGCCTGACCATTTGGTAAAAAGGAAACCCATTTTCTGAGGAGAAATTCAAGCCAGCTGGGGAAAATGTCTCCAGGGCATGTCAAAGACCTTCATGGCAGCCCCTTCCATCACAGGCCTGGAGGTCTTGGAGGGAAAAAATGGTTTCATGGGCTGGACCCAGGGCCCCACTGCTATGTGCAGCCTTTAGACTTGGGGCTTTGCATCCTAGCCAATCCAGCTCCAGCTATAGCTAAAAGGGGCCAATGTACAGCTCAGGTCATTGCTTCAGAGGGTACAAGCCCCAAGCCTTGGCAGTTTACATGTGGTGTTGGTCCTGTAGGTGCACAGAAGTCAAGAATTGAGGTTTGGTAACCTCTGCCTAGATTTCAGAGGATGTATGGAAGTGCCAGGCAGAAGTCTACTGAAGGGGCAGAGCCCTGATGAAGAACCTCTGCTAGGGTAGTACAAAGGGGAAATATGGGGTTAGAGCCCCCACACAGAGTCCCTACAAGGGGCACTGCCTAGTGGAGCTGTGAGAAGAGGGCCACAGTCCTCCAGACCCCACAATGGTAGATCCACCAACAGCTTGCACCATGCACCTAGAAAAGCTGCAGGCACTCAACACCAGCCCATGAAGGCAGCCGAGGGGGGTTGTACCCTGCATAACCACATGGATGGAGCTACCCAAGGCTATGGGAGGCCACCTCTTGCATCACTGTGACCTGGATGTGAGACATGGAGACAAAGAAGACCATTTTGGAGCTTTAAGATTTAATGACTGCCCTACTGGATTTTGGACTTGCATGGAACCTGTATCCCCTTTGTGTTGGCCAATTTCTCCCATTTGGAATGGGAGCATTTATCCAATGCCTGTACCCTCATTGTATCTTGGAAGTAACAAATATGCTTTTGATTTTCAGGCTCATAAGCGGAAGGGACTTGCCTTGTCCCAGATGCGACTTTGGACTTGGACTTTTGAGTTAATGCCGGAATGAGTTAAGACTTTGAGAGATTGTTGGAAAATCATGATTGGTTTTGAAATGTATAAAGGACATGAGATTTGGGAGCGTCCTGGAGCAGAATAATATGGCCTGGATCTGTGTCCCCAACCCCCAAATCTCATCTCAAATTATAATCCCCACCATTGAGGGAAGGACCTGTAATTCCCACTTGTCAAGGGAGGGAGGTGATTGGATCATAGGGGAGGTTTCCTCCATGCTCTTCTCATGAAAGTGAGTGACTTCTCATGAGATATGATGGTTTTATAAGTGTTTGGCAGTTCCTCCTTCACTCCTCTCTCTCCCTCCTGCCATAATGTAAGACATGCCTTGCTTCCCCTTCACCTTCAGCCATTATTGTAAGTTTCCTGAGGCCTCCCCAGCCATTTACCTAGTCTTTATAGCAGTGTGAAACAGACTAATATATTGATTGAATTGTAAATTCATTTCATATTAAAAAATAGCTAAGCCCTCCATTTTAGCTTATACCCTATAAGTAAGACAGCCTTGTCTTCATATCATAGCTTATGCTAGAATCCTAACACTTTAAAGACCCAATATCAGAAGCTAACTTCTTTCTTCCTTCCTTCTGCCTTCTCCCTTCTTTTTCCCAATTGCTAACTAAATCTGAGTGACTCATCTGCCATTATGCTTCCCATATCTCCTCTTCTTTTTCATTCATGCCGCCATTGCATTAGTTGAGGTCATTATCAGCTCCTACCACCAAGAGATCTGTCTGTGTCTCCCATTTCCTTTTTCCAGTTCTACTTCTCACTGCCAAGAGAGTGGGTGATACAAAAAAGTATAAGACACTCTAAAATCTTGTAATGAAGTGGAGATGTCAAATAGACATTGTACATTCATGAGAAACAAATTACATGAGGGAATAAATACAAGCAAGGACTGCAATGGGAAATCAGAGAAAAAAGACATCACCTTCAGTTCAGGCAATCTGGGAATACTTCATAGAGGATGTGATTGATCAAAGCCTGGCTTTTATCCATTAATTTATTCACTCACAAATGTTCATCCAACCAATATTTACTGAGCGTCCACTTTGAGCAAAGCATTGTTCTGGCCATTAAGACAGACCAATGCTTTGTTCAACAGCAGTGAAAAAAAAAAGATGAGACTCCCGGTCCTTATGGAGCTCACAATTCTAGTAGAAGACAAGCAACAAAAAATATGTAAGTGAAATATGTAGTATATTAGAAGATTATAAATGCCATAAATAAAAATAAGTCAAAGAAGGGAATAGGAAATGAGGAGTGTCAAAAGCATGATTAAAGAAGTACTTACTGAGGGGCGATAGTTAATCAACTAAAGTACGGGTCAGCAAACTATGGCCCATAGGCCAAATCCAGCCCAAAACCTGCTCATATATGGCCAGTAAGTAAAAATAGATTTTACATTTTTAATGGCTGAAAAAAATTAAAAGACAAATAATAATTCTTGACATGTAAAAATTATAAGAAATTCAACTTTTAGTGTTCATAAATAAAGTTTTACTGTAACCCAGCCATACTTATTAATTTATGTATTGTCTATGGTTGCATTTGTGCCACAGCAACAGAGTTGAGAAATAGTGACAGAGACCTTATTACTGCAAACCAAAAAATATTTGCCATCTGCCCTTTTTATAGAAATGTGCTGACCTTGAGTTAAAGAAAGTGAGAGAGAGAGACAGAGAGAGATGTATGTGGTTTTCTGGGAATGGAGCATTCCAGGCAGATGGAGCAGTAATACCAAGAGCCTGACATGAGAATATGCCTGGCATGTTCAAATCTCAGCAAGGAGGCTGGCATGGCTGGAGTGAAAGGAGTAAGGGAAGAATAATAGCACATGAGGTCAGAGGAGTGACAGAGGCCAAGATCAATATCAGCCTCACTGGCCACTTTAAAAACTCAGCTTGTATTCCAGGTAAAAATAGAAAACCACTAGAGAATTTTGAGCAGAGGAGTGACATGATCCAACTTCAGTTTCAAAAGGAACACTGTGGCTAATATGTCTGAACAGAGATTGCAGATATTGAGAATGGAAGAAGGAAGATGGGTTAGGAAGCCATTGAAATAATTCTCATGAAATGATGATTTCTTGAACCAGGAAAATAATAGTGCAAGTGGTGGGAATTTGTCTGCTTCTAGCTATATTTTAAGGTAAAGCTGACAAGATTTGATAAAAGAGAAAAAAAATCCAAGGATGCCTCCAAACTTTTTGGCGTGAATACATGGAGGATGGAATTGCTGTATCTGAAGATGGCGAAGAGTGTGGTTAGAGCAGGTTTTAGGAAAAGTTTGTTTCAATTGTATACACGTTAATTTTGAGATGCCTCCTATAAATCTCAGTGAAGATGTCAACTAGGTGGTTAGAATATGAATCTTGGAATTCAGAAAAAATGGTCTAGATGGAAATAAAAGTTTGGAAGTTGTCAACGTAGAGATGATATTTAAAGCCATGAAACAGGATGAGCAAGAGTAGATAGAGAAGGAAAGAGCACAAGGGCTGATCCCTAAATGACTCAAACATTGAGAGGTCATAGAGAAGCAGAGGAATTGACAAAGGACACTAACAAGGAGCAAAAAAGAAGCTTAACACCAGGAAAATGCGGTGCCTTAAAGCCATGGGAAGGAAGTGCTTCTAGGAGGAAGGAGTGATAACCCATGTGGAAGGTCCCTGATAAGTCCAGAATGATGCATTGATTTATGCATTTCGCAACAGGGAGGTCTTTAATGACTTTGTCTAAAATACTTTTTGTAGGGGAGAACAAATTAGTGTGGTATTAAGACAGAATAAGAGAGAATTGGGGAGAAAAACAAATATACACAACTCTGCCAAGGTATTTTGCAAAAATGGGAGTGATTAGGGACAGAGTTTGGATAAAAAGGAAGGAGAGAAATATTCTACTTGGCACAAGTAGCCAGAGCCTCATTTTCAAATTCAAGATTCCTTTATTAATTACACAGATGGTCTTCTTTTAAATATTTTTCTAAAAATAGTTCATTTTCTCTCTTAACTTCTTTATACATTGGTTCCTTACCAGATCCCTTCAGAATAGTTCCCCAAATAAACAGTGACCACCAGAACTATATATATATATATGTGTACACACACACATATTTGTGTGAGTGTGCATGGATACATCTATACATATGTGCATGTATGTTCATATATAAAACATGTACTTATATGTATATGGCATTTCACCTTTTTATGACCATTACTTTTGTCTCTGACATGAATTCTGAAGGAATCTCTCTGTCTCTCTCTATATATACATATATATGTTTATATATATTTACCTGTGTAAATATGTATGTGTATATATGTATGTATTCACATTTATGTATCACATGTGTAAAACATACCTACATATATATACATGAGTGTATGTGTATGTTTGTGGAGAGAGAGAGAGAGATTTGAGATTGAGAGAAAGGTCCCTTCAAGATCCATTTAAGATGTGAAGGTGATGCTCAAAAAAAAAGATCGATTGTTTCTCAAAATAAAAGAGTCCTTTGGCCAGTGACCTGATACTTATTGCCCACTTTGTATCCCGCAGTGTTCCAGGCCCTGGAAATTTAGAAATGAACAGTACAGACCTAGCCTCGTCCTATCCTCTGGGATGACCTACAGAATCCTCGAAGCAGTAGGGTGTTCCATCACTGAGTCAAGCTAGAGCTGTGTGTCTCAACCCTGGGAAAGATTCTGTCTCTTAGGAAATATTTAATCATTTCTGGGGATATTTTTATGGTCATGATTTGGCGGATGCTGCCAGATTTCAGAGATGCTGCTAAACATTCTATAATACATAGCTCAGCCCCACACAACAAAGAGATTTCTGGTCCAAAATGTCAATAGCATTGAGGATGGGAAACCCTGAGCAACAGGATATAGGGAGAGCTGTATTCTCTGAGCTTACTATTATGTAATACTACTTCACCATCTTTCTGCATTAATTCAAAAATGATACATTTTAAAGAGGATAATAAGCAGACTGGACAGTGGAAAATAAAACAGTATATATTGGAACAGGATGCTGGGGACCTATTATGAGTGTTTTGAATCCTGACCAAAAGACCTACTACTAACTAGTTGACAGTATTGGTAGATGACCAAGGAATGAACAGGAGAAATTTTCGAGGCTTACTTTATATGCTTCATAATTTTACCAAGCCTTGAGAGAAATTGTGTCTCTGAGATGGGCTGCTCTCTGCAAAGCAAGGATTTCTCCACAAGGAACAATATCAATTATCTATCAGAATATTGGATTCTGATGGTTCAATTCACTGTAGAGATTTGGATTTAGGTTAGAAGAAATATAAGGCCTGCATGCAGCAGCATCAATCTGGACAGCGTAAATGAATGAAGTTACTCAGCCAGCTTCATGAGAAAACAATCAACCTATTCTGTTCCTAAACCAAGCAATTAGAGATATAGATGGCTAATGCAATTCTGTGTGTCAAAAAAAGGAACACAACTTTCCAGTTTCTAAGGTAGATAAAGTTATTCTCTACTCTTCTTCACTGCCCAACTAGTGGCAGAAATGGAATGCCAGATAGCTTAAGCAAAAAGGGAAATTGATTCACATAAATAGTAAAACTTAGAACTTTAGAGGATAATCTCTGGATGAATCTAGGACCTCAAATAATATTCTCAAGGAGGGCTTGGTCTCTTTCTAGCCATACTTGTTCTTCTCAGTCTCTGCGGGGTTTCATTTTTTCCTGCTTTATCCACACTTTTTCCTGTGGTGAAGAAGATGGTGGCAAAAAAAAAATCAGGCTATTTCTAGCCAAATTAATTTTATTCAACATAGTATAAAGTTTATGAATCTCAACTAACAAAGAGATCTTTAACTTTTACTTCCCTGTACAAATACAGTTTTTCATAAATCCTAAGTGTTTTACTGCATAAATACTGGTACTTCTATCAAAATATTGATATCACTTTTAAATATCCTCTGTGAGGCTCACTGACTTATGACAAGTATGATTCCCTTGCCCCTGATGACAGTGGAAATGCCTCTTTCTTAGCTGAGTGTTAGGAAGGCCTTCCTACCCTGCTGACCACAAAGCAAACTTTGGAAGCATCTTGGATTTTACTCAGTTGTAAAAATGCCTTTAAGTGTAACGTGTTGAGAAACGTGGATATGGCGGTCCCCACATCTAGATATCAAATTCTCATTTTCTTTCTTCCTGTCATGCAATTCCTATGAATGCCTATGTCTTTCTTGTCTTTAAATTCTGAGTCTGTAAACTTGTTTCCATGGCAATGAACACAGGAAGCCCTAAATTTACATTTTTTCCAGGTTGGCAACCCCAAAAGAAGGTGATCTCTCCTAACTTCCCTATAGCAATCCCCCAAAATAATCTAATTTTCCAGAATCACCCCTGGACCAATCGCTGGCTAAAGGATGGCAGTAGTCTGTATTATGTCCCCAACACTACATGGAATTAGGACTCTATAATTGACAGCCCTTCAACAACCACAGGAGTGATACTGAGCAGACAAAATCAAGATATGTTCACTATAATCTTCAAATTGTTCATTGATTGAAGTAAAACTAGACAGTATGCCTTTCTTATTGACAAAAAAAATAGAATATTTTGATTTCCATTACTTCCCACTATGGGAAAAATTAAATACTAAGGTAAGAACCCCCCCCCTTTTTTTTTTTTTAGTATTTTACAACTAAAAGGGATCTTAGAAAATCTAGTCCAACCCCTCACATTGCGCTTGAGGAAACAGTGAACCAGAGAATTGAATTGGCATGATTTAGGGTGAAGCTAGAACCATGCTAACGTCCCTGGATTCCTAAACCACTGGGCTTTACCCTATACAAGCCTGTTACTCAAATGAAGATAACAACTAAAAGATCATTTCCATCATGACAGGGCCTATAAAATGTGTATAATGTTAAATGATTTAATAATTCTTTACCATACATTTTAATACTAAATATCAATTGCTTGGCAACTTCAAGGTGCTGACTACCGTGGTCATAAACAATTAACACAATATCAGAGGAAATCATACTGAATTTTTTAACTAATAAAATGTTAATATGGGAATACATCTTAACTTTTAAATGCAAATCAAATGCAACACTATCTGTATGCAATGTTTTTTTTTGTTTGTTTTTTGTTTTTATTGCAGACTGTGGTTCTATACTACTCCAGGAAGCATTTTTCACATTGGGATGGAATTATGGAAACTATGCCCCTGCTGGTAACTTCTGTTTTTTCTTTATTATTATTATTATTATTATACTTTTAGTTCTGGGATACATGTGCAGAACATGCAGTTTGTTACATAGGTATACACATGCCATGGTGGTTTGCTGTACCCATCCACCCGTCACCTACATTAGGTATTTCTCCTAATATTATACCTCCCCCAGTCCCCCACCCATTGACAGGCCCCGGTGTGTGATGTTCCCCTCCCCGCAACCATGTGTTCTCATTGTTCAACTCCCACTTATGAGTGAGAACATGTTGTCTTTGGTTTTCTGTTCCTGTGTTAGTTGGCTAAGAATGATGGTTTCCAGCTTCATCCATGTCCCTGCAGAGGACACGAACTCACCCTTTATTATGGCTGCATGGTATTCCATGGTGTATATGTGCCACATTTTCTTTATCCAGTCTATCATTGATGGACATTTGGGTTGGTTCCAAGTCTTTGCCATTGTGAATAGTGCCACAATAAACCTAAGTGTGCATGTGTCTTTATAGCAGAATGATTTATAATCCTTTGGGTATATACCCAGTAATGGGATTGCTGGGTCAAACGGTATTTCTGGTTCTAGATCCTTGAGGAATCACCACACTGTCTTCCACAGTGGTTGAACTAGTTTACACTCCCACCAACCGTGTAAAAGCATTCCTATTTCTCCACATCCTCTCCAGCATCTGTTGTTTTCTGACTTTTTAATGATTGCCATTCTAACTGGCGTGAGATGGTATCTCACTGTGGTTTTGATTTGTATGCAATAAGTTTTTAAAGACCTTTGAAATTGAAAACTTGATTACAAATCAGTTGCTAGTTTATCTAGTTTATACTGAAAGCACCAGCAAAATTATTGTTAAAACACCACTATATTTTTAGAAGACAGACAAAATTCAAAATATCATTGCATGATATAAGAAGAGAAAGCAAAATGTCACGAAAATTCAAAGATAGCCAGCTCAGCTTACCTGATGACTAAAGCCAGGGAAGATACACCTTATTATTTAGGTAATTATATATTTTTTTCTATCTTTTTTTTTTTTGAGACAGAGTCTCACTCTGTCACCCAGGATGGAGTGCGGTGGCACAATCTTGGCTCACTGCAACCTCCACCTCCTGGCCTCAAGCGATCTTCCCACCTCAGCCTCCCAAGAAGCTGACCACAGACATGTGCTACCAGGCTCAGCTAAGTTTTTGTATTTTTGGTAGAAACAGGGTTTCACCATGTTGCCCAGGCTGGTCTCTAACTCCTAAGCTCAAGCGATCCACCAGTCTTGGCCTCCCAAAGTGCTGGGATTATAGGCATGAGCCACTGTGCGTGGCTTTTCTAGCTTTTTATTAACAAGGTGCTGCTTATTGCCCCTCTCAACTTATTTTATAACCAAGAAATCAAAGCTAAATAGAGGCAGACTGATGTTCAGCAGCTCCCCTCCAGCTTAGCAGAACTGGGTGTTCACAGTATCTCTTCTAGTTGGTTGATTTCAGTGCTGTACCAGCTTGATGATTAATTTTATGTGTCAACTTGAGTGGGCTAACGGATGCCCTGATAGCTGATAAATACATTATTTCTGGGTATGTCTGTGAGAGTGTTTCTGGAAGAGATTAGCATTTGAATCAATAGTCTGAGTAAAGAAGATCCATCCTCACCAACGTAGGCAGGCATCATACAATCTGTTAAGGGCCCAAATGGAACAGAAAGGCAAAGGAAAGGTCAATTCTCTCTGTCTAATTGGTCTGGGATATTCCTCTTATCCTTGGATCTCCTGGTTCTTAGGCCTTTGGACTCCAGGTCTTACACCAACTCTCTCCTAACCCCCACCCCTTCTCAGGCCTTCAGATTCAGACTAAATTGCACCACTGGCTTTCCTGGTTCTCCAGCTTGCAGATAGCATATCATTGAGCTTCTCAGCCTCCATAATCATGTGAGTCAAGTCCGATAATAAACCTCCCCTTATCTGTCTATCTATCTATCTATCTATCTATCTGTGTGTGTGTGTATATATATATGTGTGTGTGTGTATATTTGTGTGTGTGTGTATATATATATATATATATATATACATATACATCCTATTGGTTCTGTTTCTCTAGAGAACTCTGGCTATGGTATATTGTGTTAGTACTGCCTAATTCTCCAGGTATTAAGTATTTTTAGATCATATTTGTATACAGAAATGAGTTAAAATACTAAGACAATTAATATCAAAGTATTGAATTAAAAGACATCTGGCCTTCAACAAAATTGAGACTTTGGGCCAGGCACAGTGGCTCATGCCTGTGATCTCAGCACTTTGGGAGGCCAAGGCAGGTGGATCACAAGGTCAGGAGTTCAAGACCAGCCTGGCCAAGATGGTGAAACCCCGTCTCTACTAAAAATAAATAAATAAATAAATAAATTAGCTGGGCATGATGGCAGGTGCCTGCAATCCCAGCTACTTCAGAGGCTGAGGCAGGAGAATTGCTGGAACTCGGGCAGCAGAGGTTGCAGTGAGCCGAGATCAAGCCACTGCACTCTAGCCTGGTTGACAGAATGAGACTCTGCCTCAAAAAAAAAATTGAGACTGTGTTCCCTGTTCTTCATTCCCAATGAGTCTCCTAATTGTTTCTCCTCATGCTCTGTGAAATCAAGCTCTCTTCACTTCTCCATCTCCCCACAAACACTGTCACAGATTAAAATATGAAGCTTAGTCAGAATAAGGTATAAACAACAGGTAACAATTAATGTTTTATACCTCCCAAGGAGTCCTGCTTATGAGCCAGGGACAAAGCTTACCCAACACAACAGGTATACTGAGTTATTTATTGAATAAATGTTTACTGAATGAAGATATCTACTGAATAAAGAATAAATGAACAACCTGTAGGAGAGTCATTTTGGAAAACAACAGCCGTTTTCAATGTCTTTAAAATTATACACATGAGAGGTGCCTACTCAATCTATATAAAAACCCAATTTCAGCCAAAATCTCTTCTCACA
The DNA here is from genome assembly GCF_029289425.2 of Pan paniscus. Classification (NCBI taxonomy): domain Eukaryota; kingdom Metazoa; phylum Chordata; class Mammalia; order Primates; family Hominidae; genus Pan; species Pan paniscus. The sequence continues at coordinate 62,571,000 of NC_073252.2, read as the reverse complement.
AACTCTGTGAGCTTGCACCAAAATGAAAAAAAAAAGAGAAGTATGGCTAATCTCCTTCCATAAATTCTTCAGCTCTGAAACTGCACTTAGAAAACCTAAACCTAAGAGGAAGGCTTCACCTATCTGGCTCCCTATCTCAAGAATATAACTCTTTAGCAATATGTCTAGAATAGCTGTGGGTTTATTTCTTATATTTGTTGTTATTCCAAGTTCTCAACCAGATTCTCAACCTGATTCAAATATTCAAATATTGTTTGAACCTCAAATATTGTTTGAACCTCATATGCCAGAAATGTTTTTAATAGCAGTCTCTTCAGTGTGACTCACAAACAAGATCTACACTAGGCCTGGGCCTCAGGAACATGAGCTAGCGAGAACCATAGGAGTTTGTCTCAGGGTGGGGCACAGGAGATGGTGACTGAGTGTGGAGGCAAAGGGCTGGGACAGTGGTTTGGATCTCAGCTGGTACAGGCTGACATAATGAGCTACAGAAGCTACAGAGGCCAATTTTCCTGCCTGTGAGGACAGACTCCTCTCCAGAAGAAAGCACGAGCTATTTTACAGCTGTTTGAGCAATTTTTGAAATCCTCATTGCAATACCCAAGATGACCATCCATTATAAAATACTACTCCATCCCTACCATCACTCTTTGTCCCCCTTGTCCGGCTTAATATTTCTTGGTTAGCACTCCTGGTGTCTTACTTGTTCTTTGTTTATCTCCTCCCATAAGAATGTAAACTACATAAGAACAGGGACTGTTTTATTCACTGCTCTATACCCAGTGCTTGGAACACAAAAGTACTTGATAAAAAAAATTAAAAAAAAGAATAGTTGAAATGAACAGAAAATGCATTAACTATGGCACTGAGACAGTACCCTGATTCTTGGGTTCATCACTGTCATCACCAGAAATAAAGTAATCAGTTTCTTACAAAACTAAATATACTCTTACCATAAGATCCAGCAATTGCACTCTTTGGTATTTACCCAAAGGAGCTGAGAACTTGTGTCCACACAAAAACCCACACAAGGATGTTTTCAGCAGCTTTATTCATAAATGCCAAAACTTAGAGGCAACCAAGATGTCCTTCAGCAGGTGGGTGGATAAATTCTGATACATCTAGACAATGGGATAATATTTAATGCCAAAAAGAAATGAGCCATCAAGCCATGAAAAGACAAGGAGGAAGCTTAAATGCACTTTTTTTTTTCTTTTGAGACAGAGTCTGTCTCTGTCGCCCAGGCTGTAGTGTGGTGGTACAGTCTTGGCTAACTGCAACCTCCGCCTCCTGGGTTCAAGCTATTCTCCTGCCTCAGCCTCCTGAGTAGCTGGAATTGCAGGCACGTGCCACTAAGCCCGGCTCATTTTTGTATTTTCAGTAGAGACGAGGTTTTGCCGTGTTGGCCAGGCTGGTCTCAAACTCCTGACCTCAAGTGATCCACCCACCTCAGCTTCCCAAAGTGCTGAGACTACAGGCATGAGCCACTGCACCTGGCCTTAAATGCATATTACTAAGTGAAATAAACCAATCTGGAAAGGGAACATATTTTTTATTCCAACTGCATGACATTCTAGAAAAGGCAAAACTATGGCAGCAGTAAAAACATCAGTGGTTGCCTGAGACTGGGGCTGGGGAGAGAGATAAATAGGCAGAGCATTTTTAAGGCAGTGAAAATACTCTGTGTTATGCTATAGTCAAGGATACAGATCATTACACATTTGTGCAACTCCCTAGAAGGTACAATATCAAGAACCCTAATGTAAACTATGAACTTTGGGTGATGATGATGTGTCAATGTAGGTAATATGGTTTGACTGTGTCCCTGCCCAAATCTCATCTTGAAATTGTAGTCCCCATAATCCCCATGTGTCGTGGGAGGGAGGGACCCAGAGGGAGGTAAATGAATCATTGGGGCAGTTACCTCTATGCTGTTCTCATGATAGTGATTGAGTTCTCACAAGAATCTGATGGTTTTATAAGAGGGTTTTCTCCCACTTTGTTCTGCACTTCTCTTTGCTGCCACCATGTGAAGAAGAATGTGTTTATGTCCCCTTCCACCATAATTGCAAATTTCCTGAGGCCTCCCCAGCTCTGTGGAACTATGAGTCAATTAAACCTCTTTCCTTTATAAATTACCCAGTTTTGGGTAATTCTTTATAGCAGCATGAAAACAGACTAACACAGTAAATTGGTACCACAGAGAGTGCTGCACTGCTGTAAAGGTACCCAAAAATGAGGACTTTGGAACTGGGTAACAGGCAGAGGTTGGAATAGTTTGGAGAGATCAGAAGAAGATAGGAAAATGTGGATAAGTTTGGAACTTCCTAGAGACTTGTTGAATGGCTTTGACCAAAATGCTTAGAGTAATATGAACAATAAAGTCCAGGCTGAGGTGGGCTCAGATGAAGATGAGGAACATGTTGGGAACTGGAGCAAAGGTTACTTGTGTTATGCTTTAGCAAAGAGTCTGGTGGCATTTTGCCCCTACCCTAGAGATCTGTGGAACTTTGAACTTAAGAGTGATGATTTAGGGTACCTGGTCAAAGAAATTTCTAAACTGCAAAGCATTCAAGTGGAAGTGGAGCATAAAATTTTGAAAAATTTGCAGCCTGATGATGTGATAGGAAAGAAAATCCCATTTTCTGAGGAGAAATTCAAGCCAGCTGCAGAAATTTGCATAAGTAATGGGGAGCCAAATGTTAATCACCAAGACAAAGGGGAATATATCTCCAAAGCATGTCAGAGATCTTCCCAGCAGCCCCTCCCATCACAGGCCTGGAGGTCTAAGAGGGAAAAATGTTTTCCTGGGCCAAGCCCAGGGCCCCCCTGCTGTGTGCATTCTTGAGACTTGGTGTCCTATGTCCCATCTGCTCCAGCCATGGCTGAAAGGAGCCAAAGTACAGCTCAGGCTGTGGCTTCAGAGGGTGCAAGCCCCAAGCCATGGCAGCTTCCACATGGTTTGGGCCTGTAGGTGTGCAGAAGACAAGAATTGAGGTTTGGGAACCTTCACCTATATTTTAGAGGATGTATGGAAATGTCTGGAAGTCCAGGCAGAAGTCTGCTGAAGGGATAGAGCCCTCGTGGAGAACCTCTGCTAGTGCAGTGCAAAGGGGAAATGTGGGGCTGGAGCCCCCACATGGAGACCCCACAGGGGCACTGCCTAGTGGAGCTGCAAGAAGGCCACCCACCGTCCTCCAGACCCCAGAATGGTAGATCCACTGACACCTTGCACCATGCACCTGGAAAAGCCACAGACACTCAATGTCAGCCATGAAGGCAGCTGGGAGGGAGGTTGTACCCCTGCAAAGCCACAGGGGTGGAGCTGCCCAAGGCTGTGGGAGCCCACCTCTTGCATCAGTGTGACATGGATGTGAGACATTGAGTTAAAAAAGATCATTTTGGAGCTTTAAGGTTTAATGGATTTTGGACTTGCATGGGGCCTGTAGCCCCTATGTTTTGGCCAATTTCTCTTTTGATTTTACAGGCTCATAGGTGGAAGGGAATTGCCTTGTCACAGATGAGCTATGGACGTGGACTTTTGAGTTAATGCTGGAATGATTTAAGACTTTGGGGGACTGTTGGAAGGCATGATTGTATTTTGAAATGTGAGGACATGAGATTTGGGAGGGGTCCGGGGTGGAATTATATGGTTTGGCTGTGTCCCCACCCAAGTCTCACCTTGAATTATAGTTCCCATAATCCCCACATGTCTTGGGAGGGACCCGGTGGGAGGTAATTGAATCATGGGGGCAGTTACCTCATGCTGTTCTTGTGATAGTGAGTGAGTTCTCATGAGATCTGATGGTTTTACAAGGGGCTTTTCCCCACTTCGCTCTGCACTTCTCCTTGCTGCTGCCATCTGAAGAAGGATGTGTTTGCTTCCCTTTCTGCCATGATTGTAAGTTTCCTGAGGCCTCCCCAGCCCTGCCGGGGAGTCAATTAAACTTCTTTCCTTTATAAATTACCCAGTCTCAGGTATTTCTTCATAACAGCATGAGAATGGACTAATACAATAGGTTCATCAATTGTAACAAATATACCACTCTGGTGAGGGGTGTTGACAATGGGGAAGGCTAAGCATGTGTTCAGGAAGGGAATATATAGGAAATCTCTGTACTTTTCTCTCAATTTTTCTGTGATTCTAAAACTGCTCTAAAGAAATTGTCTTAAAAAAATAAATAAAGCAGCCTCTCTTGCATTATCACTAAAGAACTTTAACTTTGCTTAGTCTGCCCACTACTACTTTTGATATACTTCTTGGCAAAACTTTAGGAAAGAGATTTGATCTGGGAGCCCAGCTTTACTCATTATGTCACTATTTCCAACTTACTTCTATTATATGGTTTGGCTCTGTGTCCCCACCCAAATATCATGTTTAACTGTAACCCCCAGTGTTAGGGGAGGGACCTGGTGGAAGGTGATTGGATCATGGGGGTGAATTTCTCCCTTGTTATTCTCATGATAGTGAGTTATCACGAGATCTGGTTGTTTTAAAGTGTGTTGCACTTGCCCTTTCATTCACTCTCTCTCTCTCTCATGACTCTTATGCCACCATGTGAAGATGATGTTCTTGCTTTTCCTTCACCCTTCTGCCATAATTGTAAATTTCCTGAGGCCGCCCCAGACATGCCTCCTGTACAGCCTGTGCAATTGTGAGTCAACTAAACCTCTTTTCTTTATAAGCTACCCAGTCTCAGGCAGTTCTTTATAGTAGTGTGAGAATGAACACTCTACTTTGAAATCAGATTTTTTTTCTTATATACATATCCCACTTCTTTTCCACATGTACCTCTTTCCAAGACTAAAGGGGTAAAGAAAAGATAGAGGAAGGAGGATGGCTTTCATCACTAAAGGTGCTATTAGCCAGCCGTATCCATTTGCATATCAGATGGATGGCTCCCTTGCTATCTGTGATACTAGGATGTTGTGGTTCGGTGATATAATCAAACAGTAATCCCCCCATTCCCAATTATCATACCTGGAATGAGTTAATAAAACTGATGGGGTAAATCTTGCCAAAAGAATATTCAAACATCCCATATCTGGAGTTACTTCAAATATCCTCCAAGAGCCTTGATTTCTTCACCTCTAAAGCAAAGGTGTTGTTCTGCGCGAAGGCGTCTGAGGGGTCACGGAGCTCTCACATATTAGGACTGCATGTCTGGAAATGACACCAGAAAGTCAAAAAACAGCCTCAACTGTACAAGGAGAGGTTTGGGCAATACATTCTGGATGTCACAATGGGATCCGCTTTAATGTAATCTGTGAGATTTTCTTTTTAAATTCCCACACTCTACCTAAGTCAAATGTCATCCTGGAGCTAATTTGTGAGCCTTGATAAAGTTTGGGCAGTAAGATCTTCAAAAATATTATTTCAATTGAATCATTTTATATGTTAACTTTGAAAATGTCAACAGCAGGGGCTGTTGGAGGAGCTTAGGAGGTCTATGCATTTGCCATTTCAAAGGCTTAAGCCATAGTGTAGGGGTGGGGGACAGCCTGCTGTGCTCCATGTTCTGTATAAACATTTCCAGAAATATTTAGCAGATAATAGGGCTCCCACTGGGGCCGTGTGTTCAAAGGCACCACGTTGAGCCACCTACCAGGAAAGATGTGGATGCCAAAGCTGAGAGTGCTCTGGTTTTTAGACTGGGTTCTTGCTTCCTGTACAGGATTTCCAAATACACAAAGAAAGGGGAAACAACAGAAGCCCATCTTAAAGGAAAAGTGCTTAATGGATGCCAGAAGAAAATAACATAATGGTCAATGTCTGAGTAATATTCAATAGCCTTCCATCATGCAGCAGGTCTGTGAAATAGTCAGACAACTTGAGAATTGAAGGCCAGAATTCACTGCTTGACAGACTAACACCCATCAATTTGAAAAGCTCTGAAATCCTTCTTGATTTTACGGAATAAAATTGGTTATGGTTAAAGTGACAGTGATCTCTTTTTCTACTGCATTTTACATATAAAGACATTAGTTTTTAGTTCTGAATTTGACTGGAAATTGATAAGTGAACAGGCAAAATTAAGACAAAATCATTCTGAATGGTTTTATAAGAGGAAAGATAGAAGAATGAAAATGACACACACACACAAAAATACTATTATACATTGTAAATAATATAGTTATGTGCCACATAAAGATGATGTGCATATATGTGGTCCCAAAACACTATAAGACTATAATACCTTATTTTTAATGTACCTTTTATATGTTTACATACAGAAATACCATCATGTTATAATCACCATTCATTCTAGTAACAGGCTGTACAGGTTTGTAGCGTAGGAGCAATAGGCTATACTATGTAGCATAGGTGTGTAGTACAATATACTATCTAGATTTGAGTTAGTAAACTTTATGATGTTCCCACAAAGCCTATATTGCCTAACAACGTGTCTCTCAGAATGCATCCCTCTTGTAAGCAACGCATAATGAAAACATTGTGAATTTATTTATATACATGTTACACAAACATTTATATTGCCATGTTTTAGTCAAGCAGTGTCCAAGTACTAAGAATTTTTAAATGCTTGAGACCAGATTTCTGTCATCAGGAATCTTGCAAACTAGTACAAGAGAAGGGTGCATACATGAAAAATTAACAATGCAATAAATGCCATTAAGGAAAGTAAAGTAAAACGTCCTGTCGGAGCCGGAGTGGGGAGTCGCCTTCCAACACTGCAGGAAGACACAGAAACTGTGCAATAGGCTTTGTTACACCAGCTAAAATCTAAGCCCAAAGGGCCAGTAAAGGTAAATATCCCTTTTCATTCTTAGGTAGCAATCGCAAAAGAAAGGTTTTCTACAGTGAAACCTCTTCAAACATTTTTTTTCACAGTTTTATTTTTTTAGAGGCGACATTCTTTATTTTGTTCCCCTCTCCCATGAAACCTTGAATACCACTTTTTAGTCATTTTTGAAAGAAAGCCTTTCAAAATACGAGCCTTGAATCTGAGGAACCACCTGGGTGTGCGGAAGCTTCCTGCCTAAAGCTTTCTCATTCGCTTGCCTTTTACTGACCTCTAGTGGCCATGTCTCGCTATGGCCTGGAAAGCCAATAGATTATTGTATTCTGAATTGCGTTAAATTCCGTCACTCAATTTCCCTTCTACCTGAATACTTAATTTTTCCACCCTCTTTCCATATAAATGCCAGCACGAATTTGGAGTCAATACAAATTCATAATGTACAAAACACCCCTGCACACATGGAAGTATAAATAAAAAACCTTTCCTCATAATGTGGCTTAAAAAAAAAAAAACTGATTTCAGAATTGTCTTAGATAAGACAGTGGACCTTAATGGCAATTACTGGAGCAGGGTGCCTCATAAGATTTCAGCCAGATATTGTACTAATATTTCTTTTATATGTCTACTTTCAAAAACAACTAATTTCCTTACCCATTCTTATCTCATTCCAAAGAGAATTACATTCAGTCCAAGTTTCAGCTCAAGAGTTTATTGCTAAACAAGAAATGCTCCCCTTGATTTGTGAGGCAATTGGAAGCGGAAAACTCCCTCATCTATACCCACTAGACAGCAACCCCTTTGTTCCTTTGTACCATTTCTCTTGAACTGCTTTATATAAAGAAGAAATAAACTTGATCTATAAAGGCGTTAATAGATTTGATTACATCTGTGTGGCAAACGGCTGGGTCATTGTGTCAGCGAAGGTATTCTAAATGTTAATGCACAGTCTGCTCACTGCTCAACAGACTGGAAGCCAAGACAAGACTATGATGAAGATCTCAGTGTCACAAATTTGTACAATAACACTCGGAACCTGAAAGTAGTTAGGACTTCTAAAATAATGATAATTAATACAATAATTTAAATAAACTGGAAGGAGAAAACAAGGAACACATGTAGGAATCAGGAGCTTGGGTTGACCAAAGGATAGAAAAATAAATCTACAATAATGAAACTGGGAAAACATTTTGTAGGACCAGTGGATTCTGGTTAACACCAATACCCTAGTCCATGTCTGCCAAATGGAAGAAGCTTTTATTCATAAAAAAGCACATATCAAATTCTATAAATATCTCTCTCTCTCTCTCTCTCTCTGAATTTTTCCCTTCTTTTCATTTGGCTGGTATTTTAAGCATTCTCTTAGTCTAGCAATTGGGTAATCCAAAAGTGATTCCAACATACAATGTGATTTTCCTTCAGACAGTCTAATTACAACTTAATAAATTCTTGACACAACAAAGAAGGGCTGTGCTGTCAGTGCAACAGAAATGAGATTAAAATATAAAAGAGTTTGTCCACAGGGATTTTGTCATCCAACAAAAAAGCTGACAACAAACTTTTCTTTGGTCGAGGTCAGGATAGCTCTGTTCTACCCTCATAGGTATAAGAATAGATTGTGTAGATATAAAGTATAGATAAATGTTTCCAAATATATGTCATCCAACCTTTACAAGCATAGAAGCATAACAATTTTAGCCCCCAGAATTTCTTAATAATTAAAAATCCACCATTACAACCATTTTGATTCCGAGGAAAATACCTGCATTTTAACTAAAGGTGTTAGCAAATCAAATTAGAAAAAGCCTTTAAAAAGGAGATCTTAGGTCCCAGAGATACTCCCCTTTGAAAGATTATTGGGTAAATATGACTCATTTTGTTGAAAGTAAGGCAGTTTGGAGAATGACTTAGAAGGTAAGCAATCTCTGTGATTCTTTTTATTAATTATATGAACTCAAAGTGCTGCAAAAGCCAAGAGATTCACAAGTCATTTGCTTCCTTTTTGGCTTTGAAGGCAAAAAATGTAGTATATTCTTTTCCACCCCAATATTTCCTCTCACTGCATTTTTACTATACCTACACTCAGTGCTAAGAGCTCAAGTCTTCACTCAACGTCACTGTTGGGAGACCCAATAGCTAGATAAGAATACATTTAAAGTCTGCTATGATAGGAATATTTGTGTGCCCACAAAACTCATGTATTGAAATTCTAACTCCCAAAGTGATGATATTAGGAGGTCAGCCCCTGGAAGGTGATTTAGGTCACATGAGTGGAGTTAGTGCCCTTGTAAAAGAGGCCCTAGAGAGCTCCTCACCTTTCCCATCTTGTGAGGACATGTTAAGAGTGAACTGTCAAAGGGCTAATATCCAGAATCTACAATGAACTCCAACAAATTTACAAGAAAAAAACACAACCCCATCAAAAAGTGGGCGAAGGATATGAACAGACACTTCTCAAAAGAAACCATTTATGCAGCCAAAAAACACATGAAAAAATGCTCATCATCACTGGCCATCAGAGAAATGAAAATCAAAACCACTGTGAGATACCATCTCACACCAGTTAGAATGGCGATCATTAAAAAGTCAGGAAACAACAGGTGCTGGAGAGGATGTGGAGAAATAGGAACACTTTTACACTGTTGGTGGGACTGTAAACTAGTTCAACCATTGTGGAAGTCAGTGTGGCGATATCCTCAGGGATCTAGAACTAGAAATACCATTTGACCCAGCCATCCCATTACTGGGGATATACCCAAAGGATTATAAATCATGCTGCCATAAAGACACATGCACATGTATGTTTATTGCAGCACTATTCACAATAGCAAAGACTTGGAACCAACCCAAATGTCCAACAATGATAGACTGGATTAAGAAAATGTGGCACATATACACCATGGAATACTATGCAGCCATAACAAATGATGAGTTCATGTCCTTTGTAGGGACATGGATGAAACTGGAAACCATCATTCTCAGCAAACTATTGTGAGGACAAAAAACCAAACACCACATGTTCTCACTCATAGGTGGGAATTTAACAATGAGAACACATGGACACAGGAAGGGGAACATCACACTCCAGGGACTGTTGTGGGGTTGGGGGAGAGGGGAGGGATAGCATTTGGAGATATACCTAATGCTAAATGATGAGTTAATGGGTGCAGCACACAAACATGGCACATGTATACATATGTAACAAACCTGCACATTGTGCACATGTACCCTAAAACTTAAAGTATAAGAATAACAAAATAAAATAAAATAAAGAATGAACTGTCTATGAGCCAGAAGTGGGCCCTCAGCAGACACTCAATCTGCCTTTATCCTGGACTTCCCACCCTCCAGGGTGGTGATAAATAAATTGTTATTGTTTATAAGCTACCCAGTTTATAGTATTTTGTTATAGCATCCTGAATGAACTAAGACAAAGTCCCAGCAAAACAAGAATACCAAGGGGAGGGAGACAAGGAAAGAGAGGAAAAAAAAGTAAGAGAGAGATCCATTTATATACTTTGTTATGTAATATTTCAGAATAAGAACAAATAGAGTTATCATGGGGTGAAAAGAGCACTTTATTGAACATCCTTGCATTTGTTTAATTGCTATTATTTTATTTTTAGCAGCAGTGTAGTATCATAGTTAGCAGCATGGACTCTGGAGTCAGTAAACCTACAGCTGCATCCCAGCTCTACCATAAACTAGCTATTTTCTTCATCTATAGAATAGTCATAAAAATAGTATCTAAGTCAAAGGTTTGCTATGATAAGTACATGAATTAATGTATGCAGAGCACTTAGTAAAGTACTTGGTATGGAAGAAATGCTTAGAATCTTGCTATTACTATTATTCTATAGTACAAGTATTTTTTAAAAATTTTAGTTACATAAGCTGCATTGAGAAGCTACAGAGCACCGAAACTTTGCATTCCTCAGGGCTCCGAAGTTATATTCCTGTCTTGCCCTGGATAATGACCGATTGCTGACTCTACACATAAACAATATGTTCTTGCAATCCATTAGATTTAAAGGATAAATTATTAAAATTGCAGGGATTTTCTGACCTTAAGATGCCTATCTTGGCCCAGAGGAAAACCCATACACTTCAACAGGACAATAATTTATACTCGTAGTAAAGACTAAAACTTCACATTGCACCTTATTTCTGGATACCTGGGTACCTGCTGGAACCTCTGAGTGATTTTTTAAAAATTAGCGTGCTTCTTCCTGGTCTAAGTTTCTCAAATTGAATAATTTGATAAATAAAACAAAGAAATTGCAGAAGACAGATAAAAATATCACAATGAATAGCAACTGAAGGCAACTTGCAGGATGTGACTTGTGCCAGAAATAAGAACTCCCCACCTGGTAATGGTAGCAACGGACCTGGCTCAAATCCCCAGAAGTGGTGAGCAGGTGGGAGGCAGGAGCTGCCTGAACAGGGAGAAGCAGAGAAGCCCTCCTGATCTTCTGACTTCTTCCAAGAGGAAGAAATACAGGGACGGAGCTATGCACACCCCATTATTCTTTTCAAAAGGACCCTTTCACAGGGGCATAGTTAATGTACCAGGAGTGTGTTTACAGAAAATCTCTCATCATGAAAAGCATGAGTTATGGCAAAGCATTTCTCACTCTAACATTTGACAGCTCCCTCTTACCCATTGGCTTTAACTATTAATCCTATAGTTGACCACGGGTGTAGTCATCATCCTGAGGGGAACGAAGCAGCCTCTTCAGGGCAGTCCCGTTTCATCTCCTCCAGGACACTCCCCGAATAAAAGCTGCTCTTCCTCCTGGGAAGACCTACTGAGCAATTAGATTTTGCTCCCAGAAGGTTCTGATCTGGATCAAAACAGTACGTTGATTATACCAATCCCAAAGCTATTCTGGAAAGACAGCTGAAATTAACTCTCTTCTGTTTCTCATTCCATACATTTTTAGAAACACTATCTAGTACAACATTTCATATGTTTTCCAATGAGACCAGGTAATAATACTAGAATAAAGCATACTCCAATAATAAAATGCCAACAATAGAAATTCTCAAAATTTTAATATAAACCTCTTCCTATTATCAACATCCTAGTGAAAATTTAATGCTCAAGATTAAATCTTCTTGCAAGTTCAAAGAAATTAAAATCAAAAATTAATTTTTTTTCCCTGTAATTTGAAGGGCAAAGTTTGGAATTCTTAAATAAAAGTCTAAAAACTATCCCCCCTAATTTATTATTCTTTTCATCAGATTTCTGAATGTTACCTGGATTAAGATATTTTGCTGTTTGGGGACTTTTTTAGCAGCACTGACTCTATCATCTCTCCCAGAGTCAACCTCATTACTTCAGGACCTGAATTAGTTAATGTAATGCCAACTGTATTTGGTGTAAATACCAAAATTTTAGTGTTTTAACACAATAAATGTTTATTTTATGTGGATTTCCCAGTCAGCAAGAAGGAAAGAAAATTGTGGTCTGCTGTATATAATCATTCAGGGGCTCATGCTGATGGAAGCTCTGCCATCTTGACATATGACTTCCAAGATCACCCTAGCCATCCAGATCTTGTAGGAAAATTGGGAAGAATAATAAAGACAGCACGGTCATGTCTTAACTCCCAAAGCCCATAAGTCACACATGAGAGGAAGGTCAGGCACCTCTGGTGGACGTCTGCCTGTACTACAGAATCCCAGAAATTAGCTGAATGACAAGCTTTTAGCATGTCTCATTTGTCATAGAGTCCAGAATTAATGGGACACGTGGTTTATCATCTAGCACTAGAAAATTTAGAATATAAAGCAGTGCCCAATTCTAAAGCAGTTATTCCAGACAAATGTTATTTTATGAAACCAATTAAATATTGTTACCAAAGACCGTAACAGAAAAAAATCAATGATATCTACAGGAAGAAGAAAATCTCCCTAGTTTTAACTTGTCTGTCAGTATAGACAGCTGTCCAGAATCCATAATCTGTGGCTTTAAACTCAAATCAGGAACAATTTCTAGTCAATTTTGGACCTGTGCATTTACTATTTATGAGGGATATTCACCTGTGCACAAAGTTCTAATTTCCATTTCCTACTTTAATTTCTATCAAGTGTTTCTGGCACTTAATACTGAACAAATCATAGACTCTACCTAATAACAGAGCATTTACATCCTCTTATGAACAGGGTTTTCAATCTTGTGCCTCACAGAATATATCTAATGCTTTTTTGTTATGGAAATATTTAAAAGAAAACAAAAGCTGGCTCCTGGGGAATGATTTTTCTCTCTTGGGTAATTAACCAATACAAAGTCAACTGGAGACCACCAGGTGTGAAGTGACTCTTCACCTGTAGCAAGATCAGGTGAAATTCAAAGTAAGCCTCCTTTGTTGCTGATGAACATACATGGAATTTGGGGTAGTAGATCCATCACTGCCTTCCTAGACCTGGCATTAATAATTTAAGGCTAGAACTTTACTCATGCTTTTTGATAAAGGTGAGCAGAACAAAATTTCTTCTGCCCAACAATGCCCCAAAACTCCTTAAAGACTCTTTTTTTCCCTATGTCTCAGCCACACTTGCTTCGACCTAAATCTATCCTTCTAAAAGTTCGGCCCTATTTCATCCCTGCAGAATCATTAAAAATAAACCTATTCTCTCTTTCTTCTTCAAATGAAGACAGCTGGCTCTAGAGAGACACGCCTAGTCCTCTTGGCCATTTCTGATTTAGATGTTGCCAAGTTCTTTAGTCATTTTTGACTTACTTTCTCTGGAACAAGCTGTAATTTGTTTGTTTTTCCAAAAGTATAATCATGAGATCTGAATGTGATATTTTAGGTAAGGAATAAGTAGCAGAAGATATTCTACTCACTCATTTCATATCATAGATTTCCAAAAATCCTGACTTTGCTTGAATTGGCATTTGTTAGCCATTTACATATCAGGCTTAGAGTTAATTAAAATTTCAAGATTTTTTAGAAATTCTGATGCACATGTCCTTAATGCTGATGTTTTTAGCAACTAAGGGAATGTTTTTCATCCAAGTTCTGAAAACCCATATTCTTAAAACCACTTACTAGTTTTGTAAATCTAAATCACTTCCATATCTTTATGAACCTGTTTCAACTTAAATTGAGTTTATAGTTGCCCTCTTTCAAGGTCATATTAGTTTGCTGAGGCTGCCATAATAAAGGACAATAGAGTGGGTGGTGTAAACAACAAATTTATTTTCTCACAGTTCTGAAAGATAGAAGTCCAAGACCAAATTGTTCACAGGTTAGTTCCTCCTGAGGCCTCCCTCCCAGCTGGTAGACAGCTGTCTTCTCCCTGAGTCTTCTTTACATGGTCTTCCCTCTGCGTGTTCGGTGGCCTCATCTCTCCTCTCCTTATAACAACACCAGTCATATTGGATTGGTGTTCTTATGACCTCATTTAACCATAATCACCCCCTCAAAAATCCTATTTTCAAGTATAGTGACATTCTGAGGTAGTAGGGGTTAGGACTTCAGCATATTAATGGGTTAGGGAGACACAATTCAGCTCCTAACAAGGGTGATTGTATAATAAAATGAAATAGTACTAGTAAAGCATTCCCAGAATATATGGACTTTTTGATATGTCTCCAGCATGTAGAGTATCTCCTGGCACATAACATGTTCTTCGTTAATTAATACCTGTTGAATAAAGAAAATGAAATAAAGTAAACTGTTTTGCTAATTAAATGCTAATTAAATATTAGCTCCTTTCTTTCTCTCCTAAATCTCTTAAATTTCATTTTGCTGACAGATCTCAAATTATTCTCTACATGAATGTGTGGTGCACTCTGTTCATGGAAAACTCAGCACAATCAGAGAGTGTGCCTTGTTTTATTCCATCCTTCCAAAATGCTTAGTGAAACATTGTACACATGGAATAGTTTCTCAATAAATGCTTGTCAGCAGCCTGAATCAGATGATGGACCTTTATAGGAGAAAAGACAAAACTTTCTCTTTGCCCTCTGAAAGTTTGCTGAAAATCAACCAATAAAAGGCAGATTAGTAGGAGACAAGGCATACAAATGTATTAGCATGGATAGGAAATCACAGAGCGATTACCCCACCACACAGTAAGGCACAGATGGCTAGATACCCTTCCTCTTAAGAGAAAGGGAGATAGGGAAGTGTGGATGATTTTAGGGGGGTAGTAAGTGACTCTTAGGGAGATTCAATGGGCTTGAAGAACAAACAAACAATGCCCTGGGACAAAGTCTGTTGAGCCCATCAAGCAAACAATAATTTGTGACAAAAGTCTATCCAAGTGTGTTGACAGACTTCAGTCTTTCTTCTTTCAACGTGTGTTTCATTAATGAAAACTCAGGGAAGGGACCAGCGGTAATTGTTTCCTTCTTTGGCAGGTCCAGACTTTAGGCAGATAAGGGAATGTCAGAGAAAAATTTCATCATGGGCTTTGAAAAGACAGAGGATTCAGAGACACAGAGAGGGAGGTCAGAGAGACCTTGAGGCATCTTCTTCAGTTCAGCACGTCAAAGCACCATATTTTGGGGTATCCATTTTTGAAGTTTCTGTCTGAAACTTCCCTAGAAGTTTACACACTAAAATCTGAGTTAGTACCTGTGGAGAAAAAGTCCATCCTATAGCTGAATGGCAAAGGATCCCACTAAGCCAGTCTCCCATTTCTAGAAACAGGCCAGTCCATTTAAACTGTTGTGTCTCATTTCAGAAGATGGTGGTGCAGACAAGTTCTCAGAAGAAAAACAAAGGTTAATGTCTGGAATAGTCTATAAGCAGTTTCCTTATAGTCTGAAAGACAGTCAGACTCAAAGCATCTTCAGTTAAAGTGGAAGTAGGCAGTGGCAAGCTGATGAATTGTTCTCATTTGTAGTTTGTGTGTCACGAGGTTGTTTATACATGAGCTTCAGTTTGCAGAGCCTCAGAAAGAAAAGTAGCAACAATTTCACTGAGTCTAAGTCAGAAAAATGGAAGAAAAATTTGGAAATGTTTGGAGACTAATAGCCAAGAAAGAATTCAAGATTCAGTTCAAATTGTAGGAAAGTGATAAAAACTTGAAGACAATGAACACCAGCCTGAGAAACATAGGAAGACTCTGTTTCTACAAAAAAAAGGAAGAAAAAGAGAAAGAAGAAAGCAATTAAGAAAGAAAGAGAGAGAGAAAAAAAGAAGGAAAGAAAGAAAGAAAGAAAGAAAGAAAGAAAGAAAGAAAGAAAGAAAGAAAGAAAGAAAAGAGAAAAGAGAGCAGGAAAGAAAGAGAACGTTCTTTTAAATTAACCAGGCCTGGTGGCACCTGCCTACAGTCCCAGCTCCTTGGTAAGCTGACGGCTGAGGGAGGATAGTTTGAGACCAGAAAGTAGAGACTGCAGTGAACTATGATCACACCACTGTCTTCCAGGGTGACAAAGCAAGACCATTTCAACAAAACCCAAAACAGAAAAACAGAAAAGAAGCAAAACAAAACAAAACAAAAAAACTATAAACTGGCTAAAATTTAATAACAGGTATGTCATAGGTTTTTTTCCAACACATATTTTTTCTCTTTCCAGTCTCTTATTTTTACCAAAGACCAATTTATTTGCAAAATAAGTTTTAGTTTTATGATATTTGGCTTAATTATTTGCATAAAGTGCAACAATAGTAGTGATTGGCCATATAGATTCTATTTAAATTGGCTTTTCTGAACTCTTTCATAATGAATCTCAGATTAGACTTTTGAAGTCTGTTGAGGATAGGAAGCCAAGCCAAGGATTTGCCATCAGACTGTGTCTGTAATATCTGAATGAATTGGGTAATTTCTCTCTTCTTCCAGTCCCAAAATATATTGAGGCTTCTGGACCTGTCAGAAAGTGACATTCTTTACTTACCACAAGATCAGAAACATTGAAAAGGAACCATGTAGATAAAGTACCAGGTCAGTCTTTCCAAAGGGCTTTTCATCAGTTCAATAAAGTCAACCTCAATTCTTCAAAGCAGTCTGGACATATCTGAAAATATGTCATTCCAGTCAAAATGTTGATAAAATAAGCAGCATTTCTGATTGTGTCCTGTTGCAAAATAAAACATATTCTTATCTAACTTATGCAAATAATTATATTGCCGTAAGATAAGAATACTCATAAACAGTTTCCAAATTCTGGAGAAATCAGGTAGAGGGAAAGGTAAATGTTTCAATTTTGCTCACAAAAGTTTACTTTACCCAATTGCTGAAAGCTACACATAACTCAAAAGAAAAAAAATCTTGACTCTGGAAAAGAAAACATAAAAAGAATCAGCAATGTTTCAAACAAAAAGTCATTAAAAATCATTTATGACTGCCATCAGTTCAGTCCTGTGTAATTAATTCTTGTTCTTCTTAATGTTGAGTTAGCAATCTTCATGAATCAATTAGGTTTATTTTATTAGAGTTCTGGAAGTTTTTATTTAGCCCAATTATATGATCCAGTGTTATTTGAAACCTGTATTTAAGAGTACTTCTCATGGTTCTTTCCATGAATTTTCTTGAAGGTAAAACACGTTAGAATTCACAAAGAGATTTTAGAAGAAAAAACATCAGGATAAGGCAATTTACTTAATATACCAAGACATATCAGATTTCTAGGAATTCCATACAATTTTGGAACACATATTAATAACATCCATACAAATAAACACCATTTCTTATTTGACAATAATGACAGTATAATTTTAACATATGAAAGAAGCCTAATATGTCTCCCTTAGACTTTCAGCGTCCTCATTTGGACTTCCAAGGGTCCTAACATCCAAAAATCTGTTTAAGGTCAAAAAGGTAGATTTAAAATTTGTTATTTGATTTTGGGAAGTTTGTCAAATATCAAAGGTTTAAAACACTTAATATCAAAATAAGGGACGCTTAAAACACTCAATCAAAATAGGATCACAGGTCACTATAAAAGATTAATTAATTTAGCCAAAGTAATAATTCAAAAATTTCAAAAAGCAAAAACCTTTACTCTTAGAGAGAAAGGAGACTCGGTTTTCCAAATAGTCAAAAGCCCTAATAAAGACAATATGAGACTTTCTTCCTCTCTCTTTACCTCCCTCTCAACTTTACCCTTGTATCAATGTATTATTAATATGAAACCTAATTTTAATAAAACCTTATAAATAGATTTATCTAATCTCAATCAGCTTTGGCCACATAAGATTGCGATAAACCTTTTATAACCTCTTAAATTTTTCCTATTCTTTCTTTTCCCAACATTCTTTTTCCATTTAGTTTTATCAATTCTCATTTTTTATTTCTTCAATTTAAAACAACATTTAAAAATCTTTAAACTAAACAAAACTACTTTTTCTTTAACAAAAGTCATATTCTCACACCTTCTTTATAACCTTCCTTACCAAAAACACATCCTATTTTCTTTATACACTTTGCATACAGAAGTGTTTCTCTTATATCTAGTTGTTTAAATTACATAGTAAACCTAACTTACAATAAGAAATATAGAAAGAAAGCAATTTTAATTATTATGTATCAGATGCAGAGCCCAGGACAAAAGACAGACCTGCGAAGACAATGCCTAGAGGATCTGACCCCTCCCAGCATGGCCAGGAAGCATAGATGGGCCAGGGAGGATGAGGCATAGGCACTGTGGGCATACATGTGTCCCTGCGCCTGACCATGGCCAATTGTCTAGACCTCAGAATTTAAAGCCTCAAAACCAAAAATATAAACTCATAGACAGATCAAACAAGCACAAAAATATCACAGAAGCAACAGCTTTGTGACCTGAAAACATCTATCATAAATAGTATAAATTAGTCTGATGAGTAGACCCAGACAAAAATATCTAAAACTCTGAAGACATTTCTATTTTGCCAACAATTTTAAAATTAGCTTTATTTACCAAAAACGACTAAAGCCACATGAACTTGAAAAGCGGGCTAGTTAATTTATGAGTACTCATTTATTTATGTTAGTGTGTTACCACGTAGCCAATATACAAACACATGTACAAACATATATGTACATGCAGACACAACATATGACATACACAGGTGCACATGTGTGTTTCTAAAAGCCAAAGATATAAAAGAGTTCCGTGTAAAAAACAGTAGAGCTTTAGACCTAAGAGTAACCTCTTCATGCTCTTGAGACTGCACAAGGAAGACAGAAGACCCCAAAATGAGGATTGTGGTGCCTTCTTCTGTGTTCCTCAAGAGGTCTCAGGATCATTACGAGTCCCTTCCAGATTCTTTCATGTGTTATCAAAGATAAGCACTGCAGGAGGAGGAGTAAAGTAAATGGGAGAAATTTTCTCATAAGAGGCAATTTGGGGAGATTTTTAAGCTTTGTAAAAGGTCAATGAAGTTTTATTTTTTCTTTAGCAAAAATCATACCCACAGAAAGGAAGTAAATGGAAGCAGCAAGCATATAACTTTTTAAAAGAGGTTTTGATTCACTGAAAAAACTTCCCAGAAACAGAATACAAAATAGAAAAAGCAGAGAGTTATTTTAAAAAAGAAATACTCTTGAATATCAGCTTTTAATAAGCCGCTTTCTGACCACAGAGCTCTTTAAAAAAAGAAAATTTCCCTCAAATCTCTTATTATCAAATCTTAGCCAGGACAAATCGACAATATTTTTGGCTTTTGAGCTTTTTTTGCTTTTGTTTTTAACCAAAAGTACCCTCCAAGTAACTCACCAAAATGAATAGGGCTTAACCAAAATTATGACTTAACCAAGGACACACAGGTCATCTCCAAAGAGGTGCAAAGCAGACCTCACAAAAATCCAAAACTACGCCAAAGACAGCTGAAAGAAAGGAAAGGTTCATTAGCCACAAATGGGGTACAACCCATATCTGTCTCCATATACTCTAGGCTCTCAGCTTCTCAGCTGACCACCTATAGACAAAAGTCCAAAAGCCCAGATGTCCCCACAGATGGAAGAAGGCAGAAAATCAACACTTGTCCATAGAAGGGAAAAGAATGGATAACAAATGGGTACCCCCAAAGTTAAGCTTCACGCAAGTATCAAACTAAAAGGGACTGGTTATCTAACCAAGCATCAAACCTAAGGTTGTTAGAGTGAAATCATAGAATTTTAACTACTAGACTACAAGGTAAAGAAGCCATCACTGTAAATTTCACAGGGGTCCAAATCAGGCAGTTTGAGGTTACAAATAATTTTAACTTTGCTTTAGGTCAAATTTTTGTTTTTTAATTTCATCAAGATAAGTTTTAAGGCTTCCTATGACACTATTATGTGTCTTTCTTTTAATCTGATCTTCCCACAAGGCAACTGTTTAGAATGAGGAGCTCTGAAACCTTTTTTTTAAATTTCGGGGTCTTTCTAATTTAAAGAATCCGTCTTTTGGCCACTAATGACTAGAATTTCTTATGGTGTGCTTATTCCAATAGCAACTCAGTCCAATTAAGCTTCTTTATGGAAATCCCAGGAAGTAATTTTTCAGGTTTAAAATAAGTTTTTCTTTTCTGGAGAGGACATGAAAGAGGCAGTCTCCATGATCCAAAAAAATTCACTCCCAGGTATAGGCCAGGATAGAAAATGACTCGTGTTGCCACAGACAGTTTAGGATGGTGTTTCTGCGTACAGTACCTTCAGTGTTCCACAAATCTGTAGAAAGCTGCCATTCACAGACCCATTAATCCATGACTCTAGGTAGGCCCTCCTGGGATTGTACTTTCCCAAGACTAACCAGGCAACAAATGATTGAGACAACAAAAGCCCCTTACGCCAGCTTGACATGCTTGGAACAAGAAGTGTACTGCTTAAAATCTCAGGGGTTTCCAACATTTTCCAACTGATCACTGGATATGACCCAAAAATCATGCCTCCTAGATGGCAGAGACCAAGAGAGACTGTTGCTACTAGATCTTTTTTTTTTTTTTCTTTTCTTTTTTATTGATCATTCTCGGGTGTTTCTCGCAGAGGGGGATTTGGCAGGGTCACAGGACAATAGTGGAGGGAAGGTCAGCAGATAAACAAGTGAACAAAGTTCTCTGGTTTTCCTAGGCAGAGGACCCTGCGGCCTTCCGCAGTGTTTGTGTCCCTGGGTACTTGAGATTAGGGAGTGGTGATGACTCTTAACGAACATGCTGCCTTCAAGCATCTGTTTAACAAAGCACATCTTGCACCGCCCTTAATCCATTCAACCCTGAGTGGATACAGCACATGTTTCAGAGAGCACAGGGTTGGGGGTAAGGTCACAGATCAACAGGATCCCAAGGCAGAAGAATTTTTCTTAGTACAGAACAAAATGAAAAGTCTCCCATGTCTACCTCTTTCTACACAGACACGGCAACCTAGATCTTAAATCAAGCTCTCAAAGACATGAAACAAAATGAGAGGGGAACCTCATACAGTTTTTATTTGGGAGACCTACAGGAAAGTTTATCTAAATAGATGCTGTTGTGATCAGAACCACAAAACTTACCAGTCCGCACATCCTGCTAAAACAACCAGCTTATAGAGATATGAGACCTATGTTCTACCCATGGTACCCCTCTTTGTGACAGAACAACAAACAAACAAACAAAAACAAAGACTATTTCTGGAAGGAAAGGGATCAAACAACATGAATATTCATACCAAAAAGTACACCAGAGACACTACACCCAAGACTTGTCACCTAAATCTTTTTATCCCATTAAACCAATATTTTGGAGGGGAAAAAGAGACAAACTGATTTTTAGCATCCACTCAACTGGATTCTGCAGAAATAGAGGCTGAGAGTCCAGCTGGTAAGAATTTATTTCCCTTCTGCCAGTTTGTCACATCCTGAGTTTCCTTGACTGCAGCTTCCAGAAGAGCAGAGTGACTGGTTATCCTGTTCATGATGCCAAAGCTGTAGAGACCAAGGGAAAACTTCCCCTTTAACCTCTGAAGGTTTGCTGAAACTCAACTAACAAAAGGGAGGTTAGTAGCAGACAAGGCATGCACATTTACTAACATGCATGGAAGAAATCACAGAGTGATTACCACACCACACAAGAAGGTACAGATGGTTATGTACCCTTCTTCTTAAAAGAAAGGGAGATGGGGAAATGTAGGTGATTTTAGGGGGCTAGTAAAGGATTTTTATGAGGATTCAATGAGCTTGAAAAACATACAATGGCCCGGGACAAAGTCTGTTGAGCCCACCAAGCAGACAATGGTTTGTGACAAAAGTCTGCTCAGGTGCGTTGACGGACTTCAGTCTTTCTTCCTGCAATATGAGTTGAGTTAATGAAAACTCAGAGAAGGGATCGGGGTGATTGTTTTCTTCTTTGGTGTGTCCAGATTTTAGGCAGATAAGGAAACTTCAGAGTACAACTTCTTCCTGTGGTTTGGGAGAGACAGTGGATTGAGATAGAACAGGGGAAGGTCAGAAAGACCTTGAGGCATTTTCTTCAGTTCAGCTCGTCAAAGTACCATGTTTCTGGGTAACAATATCTGCGCCCCAAAACATTCTCCACCAACAATCAATGAGCTGTTTTCTAAGATTTGTTTTTCTATCTCAGGGTAGGAATTAAATCCTAATTATTCTTATATCCCACCAAAAAAAAAAAAAAAAACCTCCATGGACTCATATAAACAGTTGATCAAAAATTTCCCCTTGAATGAAATTGAAATAAATATAATTGAATGAACAAAATGTTCTCCTTGCCAAAGGAAATTAAGAACCATTGCAATGACCCCCATTCCTATCCATACTTAAATTAATTTTTGCTTTCATTATTGTCCATTACTTCCTCTTTTCCAGCCCATGCTGCTGTTCCTTTTTTGTCACGTCCTAGAACAGGGCAAACCCATCAAATATCACTTTATCTTCTAATCTCTTTACGATCCTTGCCTTTCTCCTTCCCCCGTGCATTGTCAGTGTAAGGGCAAAGAGAATTCCCTCTGCCTCTGAAGGTTTTAGTCTAAGTTTGTTGAAATAAATTGACAATAGACTGATTAACAGAAAAAAAAAAGGATACAGATATATTAACGTTCATAGGGCAAAGGAGCCACATACAAAAAGAGAGGCCAGATGACTGAAGGTTTAGACTAGGTGCCTGGGACTGCTGTGGAGGGGTTGAGGGGCATCACAGGTTATGGATGAAAGAAGGAAGAGAAGCATGGCAAGCAAAATTTGGCATGTTATGCAAATATAATCTCTCTGGAAATTTCAGGGCTGCCCTCAGAAAGAATAGATGACAGCCTGTGCTAAAAGTTTCTCTGTCAGACTTTTAGAAGTGTGAAACTTTTAGTCTCCTTTTCCTGTGAGTTAATTTTTCCTAGATCTTGATAAGAGGGGTATGGAGGGGGGCATCAGAAAACCCTGTTTGCATCCACTATTTATCTCACTATGTAGATTTCCTCCACAGATGCAAATCTCCCCTACAAAAGGACAACTTTTCAAGGCTATCCTGTGGCTTATAGCCTCTCTGAATAGCCATCCCACAACATGTCAAAGTATATTCTGGGGTGAAATATTCTGGTTTACTTCACGAGAATGTTAAGTTGTCTCTGTGTTGCTGATCAGTGGCTAATTTCCTTTTTATCAGGAATAAAGAAACACTCAGTTGCCTCCTGCAATACCACTGGCATAATCCTGACACTATCACATCACAATGAACAGGAGGCCCATTAATAAACATGCAGTGCTGTGAAGAATTTCACTGATCCCTCTCCAGGTCATTAAATCTATACATGTTTGATGGGCAGTAAAAGAGAAATGTGGAATGATAATAGCAGCTGGAGGAGGCTGCTGCTCTCCTAGGCTGCTTTAACCACAAAAAAAGGCAGGAAATGATCCATGTATTTTTTTAAATATGTATATATTCTACTCATTATTACTAATTTCAAATGCCTATGCATATTTCACAGGCAGCTGGTTCATAAATAAAATTCAGGCTGAGATTTTAGCATTAAATTATTTCAACTTCAAGTAGGGTCATGGTATTCAGTTTGATTAAACAATGAGGAGTTGGGCTGTGCTCTAACGAGAAAAGTTTGTGTGTGGGTGACTTGGAGGGCAGGTGCTAATCAAAACACATTTCTGTTTGTCACCTTTTAAGATATACATAAATGATGTTGCCCTATGTTGATAAGATGTTAAGCAAATTCAAATTCTAATTCCAGAAACAAGTCATCAAGCCAATAAAGATAAAATAGTCTTACAAGTTTATTCTTTAAAGCTAAAATCAAAGTAATAATTTGTAGCATGACACAGGTCAGATTACTTCAGACCTTTTATTCCTATTTCTTACCTCAATTCAAACATAAACTATATATTGTAAAACAGAAAGTTTAAAATACCCAACGTTTAAAAATTAGCAAATTCTATCATAAGCCTACAGTGGTGGCCAACATTGAAGCAATGTAAATAAAAATATTTCAATAACCCCTTGGCAATTGAACATTCAATGGTTTTTGTATTTTGAAGGGAAAAAAATGATTTCTTTTCTCACCAATTGCTAAGTTCATGGCTAAGACCCCTATAACAAAAGACAAATTAACAAAAGAAAATAATACAAATTTGCTTAATGTGTTTTATGTGACACAGGAGCCTTCATAAGACAATAAAGGCCCAAAGAAACAGGGAAACCTGTGTATTTTTATTTCTGTTCTTTGTAGACTAGGGACTACAACTAGTCCCTAAGGCTAGTTGTAATGCTTTTTTGTGTCCCCATTTCAATTTGATCTCCCCACAGGTACCAATAGGGCATTTGTTTAGGATAAGAACTCTTTCAAATGCAAAAGTTTTCCAAATCAAAGGATTCATCGTCTAGTCATTGACAAGTGGGATCTCCAGAAGTGCACTTATTCAAAAAGTGACATAGTCAAATAATCCTTTTCGTGGTAAGACCTCGAGTTAACTTTCCAGGCTTAGAACAAATTTTTACAATGGATAAAGGGGGCATCCCTGGAGCAGGTGCAGAAGAAGCAACTCCCACGATCCAAGAGTCACTCCCAAAGATAGCTTTAAGAAAGCAAAGATCCTCATTGCCACAGGACATAGCAACTAAGGTAGAGATGAGACAAATTCCCCTGAGAGTTGGCATGGTCTGACAGACATTCCTTGGATTTTCTCTCCTTCAAAGCTAACCACTAGATCCAGATTTCCACAACCAGCATTCCTGGTTGGTGGAGACCAGGGAAAATTTCCTCTCACTAGTTACAAGCCAAGCTCTCAAGATACAATAAGACAGAAGGAGATCCTTTTCTGATTGTCTTTGTCATGACAAACACAAAAAGATAGAGACATGGGGAAAAAGACTATCTTTGGGAGTTAAACGATAAAAAAAATCAAGAGTACTTGAGCAAAATCACTAAAGTTGCTATGCCCAAAGAATTAGTTCATACAAAGATGTTTTCTCCTGCTAATCTAAACTTTAAAAGGGTGAGACAAGAAGTTTTTATATCCTCCTGTCTTGACTGAGCACTACAGACACAGATGTGAGATAGCTGACCTTGATAAGAATCCTTATCTTTTGCTGGCTTTTGTCAGTTGTCCCAGGGTTTTATCTGCTGGCTCCAGAGTAAGTCGGGTGTCTCAGCTGTCCTTCAATGGGTGCCAGAAACTATAGGGGAGGAAAGATTTCTTTCTTCACCCACTGATGGCTGAGGCACCCATAATGAAAGACAAAATAACAAGAAAAAAATACAAATGTATTTAATATAAGTTTTATATGACATGGGAGCCTTCAGAAATGAAGACCCAAAGAAACAGGAAAACCTGTGTGTTTTTATGGATGGGTTTGATGAAGAGCAGTCATGCTGAAGTATGATTAGACAAGGGGGTTATAACCTAATGTTAATAAGCTAGGAGGAATTTAGCAAGGCCTGTTTGTACAGTTTCTTTTCTGTCTCAGTGTCCTCAGAGATAATAACATTCCTATCCTCCAGGTATAGGGAGGGCGCTTCTGGGATGAGAGTCTTACAGTCTCCTTCATGAGAGGGGCTACTAGGGTTTACAACCTGCTTCAAGGAAGAAGAGGCAAAGGGAAGGTAAGAGTGACCTTCCTGCTTCTGCTCTATCTTCAAATGCTAAAGTGCCATAATTTGGGGTAGTGTGTCCCGAACCTCATCACTTTTATATACTCTTCAATAATTCTAAAATGTCATGATTTGTGGTCATTTTTAATTTTGCTGAGAATGAATTTGAATCGCATCTTCCTTCCGCCATGAGCCTGATAGGATGAAATAAACTGCATAGTTAGTGAATTTACCTGGCCAACCGCATCTGTTCATTTGTTCAGGCCCAATTTTATCTTCCTCTCCCATTTGTAGTAACTCACACAAAATAATTTTATAAATCAAAAAAGAAAAATAGATTTTTAAAATATTGTTGGCCTCCTTAACAATTAGAGATAGTACTTAGGCCTAAATTTACAGCCATATCTTTGGATTTACTCATTTCTCTGGGCATCTCTTATATATACGTGAGGTATATATATTATAAAACTTCTATTTGTTTTTCTCATTTTAATTTGTCGTTTGTTAGAGGGGTCCACCTCAACTAAAAACTATGAAGAGTAGAGAAAAAAATTATTTTTTCTTTCTACATATATATTTTAAAGGTAAGTGCTGGTCCCAACATTCTCTCTAAAACTTAAAGCAATGCCATTGTCTCTAAAACAAGGGAAATAATGGTACCCACTGAAATAATTGATGTGAGGATTAAATGTAATCATTTATGGTAGGTGTTGGCAATGCCTGGCAAATAGAAAGCTCTCAATTGATGCTATACATATTATTGATAGTCATTATTATAATAAGGAATTTAGTTTGAAGGATTGTATAACCATTTCTAGTATTCTTGTTACTTTTTTGGCTAGAATTACCACACTGCTTCAATTCTAAAATATAAACTTTTTCACATTGTAATATTTTAGAAATCTGGATATAGTCAGATACTCAGCATGTATATTTGATTTACTGAATTTTTTTTTCCTGAAAAGTTATTTTAAAAGTTATGGTTCATCTTATAATCAACAGAATGTTAAAACCAGGTATTATGTTATATCCTATTAGTGCTGTTGAAATACTAGGGAATCCAAGAAAGCCTTGCAATGTATCACTAACCAATATAAAGTTCCCTTGGTTCATGAAGTATGATTGTGTCATCAATATCACAACTCCATATTTGCTGACTGATGTTTTAAACCAAAATATACACACTTCAAAAGACAAACTTTTTGAGAGATATTAGCCTGTAGTTACACAAAAATTTCAACAAAAGCATTATTTTATAACCATTTATGAGAAAATGCCTATTTGGCATACAAGCATAAGCTCATGTTTAAATGAAATCTAGTGCTCACAATTTCCCTGTGAATAGCAAGCAATAAGGTAGTTTTTTTTCCTTTAGTAAATGTTGAAATGTTTTTTAGAAGCCATCACTGTTTTATATCTGATTTATTTGGTAACTGGTGAGAAACCTGACTAATCAGTTAGTTGAAAAACAAAGTACATGGACAATCAGCTAGACTGACAAAATTCAAACACCCTAAAGAAGGATGATACTCCTTCAAATAATCACACCCACATGTTTTCAAAAAAAAAAAAACTTCCAAGCAGTTGTTTTATTTTAAATATGCCTATAGAAAAACAAACGTGCTATTTTTTTTTTTTTTTTTTTTTGAGACGGAGTCTCACTCTGTCACCCAGGCTGGAGTGCAGTGGCACAGTCTTGGCTCACTGCAACCTCCGCCTCCCGGGTTCAAGCAATTCTCCTGCCGCAGCCTCCTGAGTAGCTGGGATTACAGGCGCCCGCTGCCACACCCAGCTAATTTTTGTATTTTTAGTAGAGACAGGGTTTCACCATGCTGGTCAGGCTAGTCTCGAACCCCTGACCTCGTGATTCACCCGCCTCAGCCTCCCAAAGTGCTGGGATTACAGGCGTGAGCCACCGCACCCGGCTATTGTTTTTTAAGAATTGCTTCATTCATGATATGTGTTTAAACCATGTTAAAACGTTTGACATAATTAGTGTCCCCACCAACACTAAACAAGACAGCTAAATCTTTGTAGCTCTCAGCTTTCTTGATCATGAATATTGTAGGGCAAAAATAATAACCCCCATAAATTCATAGTTGGAATGGACCTCTGTTATAAAAGACAAATTAAGAAGACAAAAACAAACAGAAGTTTATTAACATGTGCCTTTCATATATACATGACAGACACCCAGAGAATGAGTAATTCTCAAAGAAGTGGCTTTGAATTCCTGCATCTATAGCATTTTCAACAAAGAACAGTACAGTTTTAAAGAAAGACAAGATAAAGAAAAAGGACTTTGAGTATCTACAAGAAGCAACCTGGGGAAAGGCAAATGAGTGGCAGATATAGGCTAGTTAGTAAAGATTGTTAATATAAATTATTCTGGTATTATCTGCAGGCCAATGGGGGTCTAAAGCTGTCTTCAATTTTTAACCTTTGTTCTACCTAGTGTTGGGGGAGGGGGCTGGGGGGGCAGTGTCAGTCCATTTTATGTTGCTGTATCAGAATACTTGAGGCTGGGTAATTTATAAAGAAAATATGTTGGCCGGGCACGGTGGCTCACGCCTGTAATCCCAGCACTTTGGGAGGCCAAGGAGGGTGGATCACTTAAGGTCAGGAGTTCAAGACCAGCCTGGCCAACATGGTGAAACCCCGTCTCTTCTAAAAATACAAAAAGTTAGCGGGGTGTCACAGCGTGCACCTGTAGTTTCAGCTACTTGGGAGGCTGAGGCAGGAGAATCGCTTGAACCTGGGAGACGGAGATTGCAGTGAGCCAAAATCATGCCACTGCACTCCAGCCTGGGAGACAGAGCAAGACTCCATCAAAAAAAAAAAAGAAAGAAAGAAAAACAAAGAGAGAGAGAGAGGAAGGAAGGAAGGAAGGAAGGAAGGAAGGAAGGAAGGAAGGAAGGAAGGAAGGAAGGAAGAAAGGAAGGAAGGAAGGGAGGGAGAGAGAAAGAAAGAAAGATTATTTTTTTTCCATGGTTCTGTGGGCTGGAAATTAAGAGAGGCATGATGCCAGCATCTGCTTGGCTTCTACTGAGGGGCATCTGCTGCAACATAACATCGTGAGAAGGTCAAAGAAGAAGTGGACACATACAAACACAGAGAAAAGAAGAGAGAAAAAAACTTGAGGAGTGCCCTGGCTTTATAACAACCCACTCCTGTGGGAACTAATCCATTCACATGAGAACTAACCCAGTCTCAGGAGAGTGAGAATTTACAAACAAGAGAACAGAATCAAGCCATTCATAAGGGATCTGCCCCTATGACCCAAACACCTCCCACTAGGCCTCCCAACATCACACACTGGAGATCAAATTTTAACATGAGTTTGGTGGGAACAAAACAAATCATACCCAAACCACAGCAGGTAGTATATATTTTCTCCAAGTAAATTTTATGTTCCACTTCTAGACAAATAAAAGGAGGACAGAGAGCTCTTCTGCATCTTCTTCTTCTTAACTGTCTTCAGCTCAACAATCCCTCATATTTTGGGGAGACATATTCTCGTCTCTTACCAGCTAAAGATGTTTGTGATGTATAAGGTCTAAGGACTACTGGAAGGGAAAGTAGGAAAGTCCACCAGGAAAAGGAAAGCAAAATTGGAAATGGAAAATGCTAGGAATAGGGTCAGCATCTACTGAACAAACTCTAGTCATAAGGAAAACGAGAAATATCACTGTCTTATTATAAGAGTAGTTTCTTTAAACTTTTGAGAGGGACCACTAAGAAAATTGACTGAATTCTCTTCTGCAAATATGGCTAAAAAATCTGATCTCTAAAGATGAGCAGTCAAGCTGATGTGACAGCTATTGACCTAACTCCTTCTGAAAGATGGAGAATACATACTAATAGAATACATACTATTTACTAGTATGTAAATCGTTGAGCTGAAGACAATTAAGAAGAAGACGCATATTAGTATAATAGAATTCTAACATCACAGCAAACTCTGAAAACAAAGTGCTTTAGTTTGAATTCCAGCTATGCCACTTTCTAGCTGTGTGACCTTAAGGAAAATATTCAGCTCCTCTCTGCCTCAGTTTCTTCATCTATAAAGTTGCGGCAAATATTATCTATCTCACGAAATAGATTGAATAAGTCAATATAAATTAGTGCTTACACTGGTGCCTGACACATTAAAAGCATGCAGTGTTTTTTATTGTTAAATGTATAGATGTTTTGTTCCTTTACATCTTGCTCCAATTGGCATCTTTTGTCATAGCTTATAAGTGTTTGTAAGTCAGCAACCATTGATTCATATTTACCCTGCAAAATAAAGAATATGTAATCCTTTAGAGACATAATACCTATGGCATAGTCATGTCTTGAAATATTAATCTAATTGTTCTCTGTGTATTTCTCTCTCTCCTTCTTTTACCTGCAGCCAAAGGACTGACTGCTCTTTCTCCTCAAACAGACTGGAATAGAAAAGAAATTCAAGTAAACCTTTAGCACAAGTGCAAGAAGAAGATTCTGCATGGCATCCAGAGTGCCTCCAAAAGACTAGACAAGCCTGGGTAGGAGGGAAAAAGAGAAAGAAGGAGGATGGTTCAGATAGGATGTGAAGGAGGGTCTAAAGGGAGAATTCAAAAAAGGAAGGTGAACAATAACTTTCCATGACAGATAAGCAAAGAGCAAAGTAGAAGGGCCTCTGCTGAAGATGGGCTATCCTCTAGCATGGATCATTCTTTCACTGTCCCAGTGAGGCACCTGTCCTCAAACCCATACTTTAGAGGACCCTTCTCTGGCCCTTCTTCAGCTGTGTCCCTCCTCACTGGTAAGGAGTCTGTGAACCAAAGGAGACATGCCTATGTGAAAACTGCACTCTCCTTTGTACACTATATGCTAGGGAGCTCCATTGTCTCTAAGCTGCTTCCAGGACTTATGCCAGTCTTCTCCAAGCTCTGCTTCTAATGTGCCCAGTCTTAGGCCCAAGGTGTGGCCACAAGAAAAATGCTTGCAAAGATATGGTCAGAATTTGGACTTGTGGCTGAGGTGTACACAGGAATGTACATAAAGACCCTCATAATGCAGGATTGAGCTGGAAGTGAAATGAGAAGGCAGAGCCAGCTATGGGCTGTGTATTAGTCCTTTTTCATGCTGCTGATAAAGACATACTAGAGACTGGGAAATTTACAAAAGAAAGAGGTTTAATGGACTCACAGTTCCATGTGGCTGGGGAGGTCTCACAATCATGGCTAAAGGTAAAAGGCAAGACTCACATGGCAGCAGACAAGAGAAGAGAATGAGAACCAAATGAAAGGGGTTTCCCTTTAAACCATCAGATCTCATGAGATTTATTCACTACCACAAGAATAGTATGGGGGAAACTGCCCCTATGATTCAATTACCTCCCACTGGGTCCCTCTCACAATACAAGGGAATAGTAAGAGCTACAATTCAAGATGAGATGTGGGTGGGGACACAGCCAAACCATATCATTCTGTCCCTGGCCCCTCCCAAATCTCATGTCCTCACATTTCAAAACCAATCATGCCTTCCCAACAGTATCCCAAAGTCTTAACTCATTTCAGCATTAACCCAAAAGTCCACAGTCCAATGTCTCATCTGAGACAAGGGAAATCCCTTCTGCTTATAAGCCTGCAAAATCAAAGCAAGTTAGTTACTGCCTAGATACAATGGGGGTACAGGCATTGGGTAAATACAGCTGTTCTAAATGGGAAAAATTGGCCAAAGCAAAAGGGCTACAGGACCAATGCAAGTCCAAAATCCAGCAGGGTAGTCAAATCTTAAAGCTCCAAAAATGATCTCCTTTAACTTCATGTCTCACATCCAGGTCACCCTGATGCAAGAGGTGGGTTCCCATGGTCTTGGGCAGCTCCTCCCTCCCCTGTGGCTTTGCAGAGTATAGCCTCCCTCCCAGCTGCTTTCATGGGCTGGTGTTGAGTGTCTGTGGCTTTTCCACGTGCATGATGCAAGTTGTCAATGGATATACCATTCTGGGGTTTGGAGGATGGTGGCCCTCTTCTCATAGCTCCCCTAAGCAGCTCCCCAGTGGAGGCTCTGTGTGGGAACACCCCACCCCACATATCCCTTCCACACTGCCCTAGTAGAGATTCTCCATGAGTGCCCCACTCCTGCAAAAAACTTCTTGGACATCCAGGTGTTTGATACATCCTCTGAAATCTAGGTGGAAGTTCTCAAACCTCAGTTCTTGACTTCTGTGCACTTGCAGGCTCAACACCCCATGAAAGCTGCCAAGGCTTGGGGCTTGCACCCTCTGAAGCCACAGCCCAAGCTATATGTTGGCCCCTTTTAGTTACAGCTGGAGGAGCTGGGATGCAAAGCACCAAGTCCCCAGACTGCACACAGCAGAGGGACCCTGGGCTCAGCCCATGAAGCCATTTTTTCCTCCTAGGCCTCCAGGCCTGTGATGGGAGGGCTTCCACAAAGGTCTCTGTCATGCCCTGGAGATATTTTCCCCATTGTCTTGCTGATTAACATTTGGCTCTTCGTTACTTATGCAAATTTCTGCAGCCAGCTTGAATTTCTCCTTGGAAAATGGAATTTACTTTTTTATTATATTGTCAGGCTGCAAATTTTCTGAACTTTTATGTTCTGCTTCCCTTTTAAAATTGAATGCCTTTAACAGAACCCAAGTCACTTCTTGAATGCTTTGCTGCTTAGAAATTTCTTCCATCAGATACCCTAAATCATCTCTCTCAAGTTCAAAGTTCCACAGATCTCTAGGGCAGGGGCAAAATGCCACCAGTCTCTTTGCTAAAACATAACAAGAGTCACCTTTGCTCCAGTTCCCAACAAGTTCCTCATCTCCATCTGAGGCTACCTCAACCTGAATTTCATTGTCCATATCATTATCAGCATTTTGGTTAAAGCCATTCAACAAGTCTCTAAGGAGTTCCAAACTTTCCCACATTTTTCTGTCTTCTCCTGAGCCCTCCAAACTGTTCCTACCTCTGCCTGTTGCCCAGTTCCAAAGTCACTTCCACATTTTTGGGTATCTTTTCAACAGTGCCCCACTCTACTGGTACCAATTTACTGTATTAGTCTATTTTCATGCTGCTGACAAAGACTTATCAGAGACTGGACAATTTACAAAAAGAAAAAGATGTTTAGTGCACTCACAGTTCCACGTGGCTGGGGAGGCCTCACAATCATGGCAGAAGGTGAACGGCACATCTCGCATGGTGGCAGAAAAGATAAGAGAATGAGAACCAAGGAAAAGAGTTTTTCCCTTATAAAACAATCAAATTTCATGAGACTTATTCACTACCACAAGAACAGTATGAGGGAAACTGCCCTCCTGAGTAAATTATCTCCCACTGGGTCCCTCCCACAACATGAGGGAATCATGGTAGCTGTAATTCAAGATGAGATGTGGGTGGGAACACAGACAAACCATATGTAGGCTGGGTCCTGTATCTTTAGGCTGTATCTTCTGGTGTAGAACTATAAAAAGTATGAAATTTCTAAGTGGGACTCTGACCTTCTAAGTCATGTTGAAGGTATGCTTGTCAAGAATATGATAGAATATATTTCATTTACAAGTTTATCACCTTGATTTTTTGCTTTTAAAGATTTAGACTTACCATGTATGGGCTTCCATTTGTATTCTTTCTATGAGTTCCATGAATGTTAGTCACGTCCTGTGAGTAGGGAGAAGATGGCCCTGCCACTGTAACATGCATATTCCCTTTGTCTTAGTCCATTTTGTGCTACTATAACAGAATACCAGACTGGGTAGTTTATGAACAAAAGAAGTTTATTTGGCTTATGATTCTGGAGACTGGGAATTCCAGGATCCAGGGGCCACCTCTGATGAGGGTTTCTTCATTGTATCCTCCCATAGCAGAAGGTGGAAGGGCAAGTGAGCACATGAGACAGAGAAAGGATGGAGATGAACTTCATCCTTTTATCAGGGACCCACTCCTACGATAGCTAACCCATTCCCACAATAATGGCATCAAACCATTAACAAAGGCAGAGCCCTCATGACCTAATTACCTTTTAAGTGCCTTATCTTTTAATAGCATCACAATGGCTATTAAGTTTCAACATGAGTTTTGAAAGGGGGATTCAAACCATACCACCAGTTAACTATGAGGTTTCTGCACCCTAATCAAAGCGGTCATCCACTAGATTTTAAGCCCCAAAAGGCAAATATCATATATGTTTTATTCAATACTATATGTAAGGGTTGGCAAAATAAAACCCACAAACCAAATTCAGCTGTCTGCCCGTTTTTGTGTGACCGATGAGATATGAAAGGTTTTTAAATGATCAAGAAAAAAATCAAAGAATACTATATGGCAACTGAAAATTACATGAAATTAAAATTTCAATGTTCATAAATACATTTTACAGGCCACAGTTGTTTGTTACATGTTGTCTATGGCTGCTATCACACTACAATGGCAGAGTTTAACAATTGTGGAGGCCACAATTGTTATGGTCCACAGAGCCTAAATTATTTGCTCTTTGTCTGAGCATAAAAATTTTTGCAGACTTCAGCTATATACCCAGTGTCTTCTAAAATATGTAGGATAAAATAGGTGTTCGATAAATATTTGTTAAATAAATGAATAAAAGAATAAATAAAAGTCTTCTAGTAATAATTAATTTGCTTGATGTCATAGGTGAGAACTATAGCCCCGTCTCGGAGGACAGGGCTACAATATGTCATAGAATAAAATTAAATATAACCACATGTTATAAGCAACATTACATATTGAAACAGAAATCTGATCAAAAAAGTTGTTTGGGATACTTGAAATTACAGGCAGTGTCTACAAGGTGCCTCCCAGAGTAGCAAAACCTTGATGAATTTAGCCAGTTCTGGGGTTTTTATGAAGTTGCAAGGTTCAGACTTCATTGGTCCTAAAAGAAGGTAGAGGAATCCATCTCTCAAGGATAGAACTCAGAAAACTTATGTAGGAAGTCAGAATGCTAATTTTTGAGTTTACATTAGAAAATACAACCGTTTTTCCCACCAGAACACTGTTGCCTTTTGCCTCTATTGGAAGACTATTAGAGTTTTCCAGAGAAAAGCAGCATGATAAATTGTGTGTGTGTGTGTGTGTGTGTGTAGACACACATGCGTATGCACATGGAATTGGCTCACAGAGTTATGGAAGACAAGAAGTTCCAAGATCTCCCATCTATAAGTTGTTGACCAAGGAAAACCATTGGTGCAGTTCAGGTTCAAGTCAAAACCTGAGAACCAGCAAAGCCAATGGTGCAAATTTCAGTCTGAGGGCCAGAGGACATAAAATGAGATGGCCCCACTCAGGAACACAGGCAGGAAGCAAAAAGGGATGCATTCCTCTTTCCTCTGCTTTTAATTCTATTCAGATCCTTGACTGATTAGTTGATACTAACTCATATTAGGAAGGAAAATCTACTTAATTGGGTCCACAGATATAATGCTAATCTCTTCTAAAACACCCTCACAGACATACCCAGAAATAATGTTTAATGTGGGCATCTTGTGGCCAGTCAAATTGACACATAAAATCAAGCATCACAAACACCTACCTGGAAGAAAAAACATATAATTAAATGTGATTTAGAGTGCACAAAATCTAAGCAAAATATTATCTAATTCAGTGGATTCATGGCATAAAACTGGATTGCCTGTTGTATTTGTTTTCACAAGACTTAATCGTTATTGTATGTGACCCACATCTCCTTTTCCCCTGATCAATGCTTAGATGGGAATTACCAGCCCTTACTGATACCTCCTTGTCTATACTTCTGTGCCTGACCTACTTTCCTTTATGAGTGACATATTCTTTTGTCAGTTATATCTACTCATTCCATCCTCCAGTTAATTCTAGGAGGACTGGGAGTCATTTTGACTTGGTTGACTTTGCTGGTCTCTGCTATGATTTATAATGTATGTATTGATTTTATAGTTTAATACAAGATAGAAAATATTATTTTCCAAGCTCCAGCAGAGGAGCAAGACAAATAGATAACTCACTATACCACCTCCTATACTGCCAAATATAGATGTAACACGTACACAAACACACAAACACAGAGTCTGCATATAAGTATATATATACACACATATGAGACATCTACCACATGTATGAACATAGAACAGAAGCCTGCTAATTTTTAATCATTCTGGATATAATCTAGAAGAATATTTTGTTTCATTTGGCAATAAGGCTCTCAAACAGTTAATATTGGATTTATATAAAGTTACAACAAACAACTTTCAAAAGGGAAAAACATTACAGCTAGCATAGGTGGTATGTTAATAATTATAAGAAGCCATAAATGCTTTTATAAATAGCAAATTGCACTTAGAACACTAAATGATGATGAAATCATTGCAGGAGAAACCAAAGCATCTAAGCAATTATTAAACTGCAGTGATGAGCTAAGAGTATCTTCATATTTAAAAGTAGCTAACATGAAAATTAATTTTAAGTAACTTTAGTTAAAATTTTCTAGTGCTTTCTATATGCCATGAATTTTGTATGTATTCTCTTTCAATTAATTCTCACAGTTCTAAGAAACAAATATCATTATTTTCTTTATTTTTGATAGTAAGAAAACCGAGGCGGTATTGTGACATAACCCTCAAGTGCCTTAAGACAGTTTGAATTAGGACTCTACCACTTACTGATAGTGTCAGCTTGAGCAAGTTACTTGTCTTCTCTGTACTCCAAGTTTCTCATTAGTGAATGAGATAATTCTTGTAACTGCCTCAGAGTGTGGTCATTAATAATAAAATTAGATGAAATAATTTTTTAAGTTGATAAATAATACTTGGCAGATAATAAGTGCTCGGCAGATACTCTACATTATTAGAATAGTGGACATTTTTGAGGTTACCTTACAAAACCAGCAAGTTTCAGGAACAGGACTACAACCTGAGTTCATTTTATTCAAACACCCACACTCTCAATCTCTACACTTGAAGGTATTGTTTACTCAAGAACTAGTGAGGTTATACTAAATTATGTATAAGACCCCTAAAAGTCTTTTATTCTTCTTCAAAGACCTTAAGGTTGTTTTACATTTTTCCCACCCCAAGAAAAGTAACTTATTGACCATTTCCATGTCTTTTTTGAAGAAATGTCTAATCAATCCTTTGCTCGTATTTTAATTCAGTCATCTTTTTATTACTAGGTTGTAAGAGAATTTTATATATTCTGGAGACCAGTCCCTTATCAGACATATAATTTGCAAATATTTTCTCCTATTCATGGGTTGTACTTTCACTTTCTTTAAGGTATCATTTGCAGCACAAAAGTTTTTCATTCTGAAGCAGTCCCAACATACCTATTTTCTTTTGTCACTTGTACTTTTAGTGTATCTCATAATGATTGCTTAACCCAAGGTCAAGAAGATTTACTCATATGATTTTTATAGTTTTGGCTGTAATATTTAGGTTTAAGATTCATTTTGAGTTAATTTTTTGCATGGTGTGAGGTCTGTGTCCAAATTAATTGTTTTGTATGTGTGTATTTCATTGTCCCAGCACCATGCTTTGGAGTCTATTCTTTCCCCCCATTTAATTGTCTTGACACCCTTTTCAGAAATCAATTGACTGGCCAGGCATGGTGGCTCATGCCTGTAATCCCAGCACTTTGGGAGGCCGAGGCGGGTGGATCACGAGGTCAGGGAATTGAGACCATCCTGGCTAACATGGTGAAACCCCGTCTGTACTAAAAATACAAAAAAAAAAAAAAAAAAAATAGCCCAGCGTGGTGGCAGACGCCTGTAGTCCCAGCTACTTGGGAGACTGAGGCAGGTGAATGGCGTGAACCCGGGAGGCAGAGCTTGCAATGAGCCGAGATCGCGCCACTGCACTCCAGCCTGGGCGACTGAGCAAGACTCCGTGTCAAAAAAAAAAAAAAAAAAATCAGTTGACCATAAATACATTCATTGATTTCTAAACTCTCGATTCCATTCCATTAAACCATATGTTTATTCTTATGACAGCAACACGCTGTCTTGATGACTGTTTCTCTGTAAAATCTTTTGAAATTGGGAAGTATAAACCCTCCAACCTCATGCTTTTTAAAGATTGTTTTAGATATT
Source organism: Pan paniscus (assembly GCF_029289425.2). NCBI lineage: Eukaryota > Metazoa > Chordata > Mammalia > Primates > Hominidae > Pan > Pan paniscus. The sequence continues at coordinate 62,533,246 of NC_073252.2, read as the reverse complement.
CTGGGTCCTTTGCAGTGAATTTTAGGATCAGCTTGTCAATTTCTGCAATAACAACAACAATAACAACAAAAAGCCAGCTGGCATTTTGATAAAGATTGTATTGAAGCTGCAGCTCAATTTTGACAGTACTGCCATCCTAATAATCTTAACTCTTCTGGTCCAAGAACATGAAATATCTTTCCATTTATTTCTCTTTGTCAATTTCTTTCAAAAATATTTTATAACTTTTGTGTACAAGCCTTGTATATCTTTTGTTAAATTTATACCTAAATATTGTATTCTTTGTAACTGTTATTGTAAATGGACTTGTCTTCTTAATTTCATTTTTGGAATGCACATTGCTAGTGTATAAAAATACAACTGATTTTTATATATTGATCTTGTATCCTGCAACCTTTCAAAACTTGATAATTAATTCTAATAGTTTTTTAGTAAGCCCCTTAGGATTTTCTCTATTCAAGATTATGTTATCTGCAAACAGAGATAGTTTTACTTCTTCATTTTCAATTTAGATGCTTTTAATTTTATTTTTCTGCCTAATTGTCCTGGCTAGAACCTTCGGTACATGGTTGAATGAAAGTGTCAATAGAAGACATTCTTGTCTTGTTCTTGATCTTAGGGGCAAAGTTTTAAATCTTTAACCATTATGTATGATATTAACTATCAGTTTTTCATAAATGTCCTTTGTCTATTTGGAAAATTCCCTTTTCTCTTTTTTCAGTGTTTTTATAATGAAAGAATGTTAAAATTTGCTTTTCCTTCGTCTACTGATAATCACACAGTTTTTGTCCTTTATTCAACTTGTGATATTGTGAGTTTTTAATAAGAAATGAGCCGGGCAAGGTGGTGCATGTCTGTAGTTCCAACCATTCGGAGGCTGAGGTAGGAGGATCCCTTGAGCCCAGTAGTTCTAATCCAGCCTGGTAAATATAGTGAGAAACTACCTCCAAAAAGCCTTTTGTGATCAAATCAATAAATTGAATTAAATATATATTTGGTCTTCATCCAGTTTCTCTGCACACAGCTTCCAAACCCTTGGAATCTCCAAGTTAACGAGTATCTTTATGTACGCTAATGAGATGACTAACTGGGGCTCCTGGATAGACTCAGGATAAGCCAGAGGGGACCAATCTTGTTATTAGAGCATTAGAACTTTCAGCCTCACCCACTGACCTCTGGGAAGGGAAGAGGAGTTGAAAGTTGAGTTGATCACCAATAACAAATTCTTTAATAAATCATGCCTATATAATGAAGCCTTAATAAAAAACAAAAAAGACAGGGTTCAGAGAGGTTCCAAGTTGCTGACCATGTGGAGGTACTAGTACGGTGGTGCATCCAGAGGAAGCATGGAATCCCCACATCCTTTCCCCCATTCCTTGCCCTGTGTATCTTTTCTATCTTACTATTCATCTGTAACCTTTGTAATATCCTTTACGATGGGATAGCTACTAGTAAACATAGTTTCCCTGAGTTCTGTTAGCCCTCCTAGCAAATTATCAAACCTGAGGAGGAGTGCAGGAGCTTGTGGGAACCCCAATTATATATACAGCTGGTTGGTCAAAAGCACAGGTCACAACCTGGGACTTGCAATTGGTGTCTGAAGAGGAGGCAGCCTTGTGGGACTGAGTTCTCAACCTATGGGATCTCATGCTATCTCTGGGAAAATAGTATCAGAATTTAAATGAACTTTAGGATACCTACCTGGTGTCTGCAGAATTATTTCGTATAGGGAAAAAGAAAACATACATCTGATCACAGAAGTATCAATAATATAGTAGGAAAATAAACAGTTATAATAGGAAAACTATATCAATAGTATATGTAGTTTTCTTACTGTACACTCATGGTATACTTTCATTAATTAATTTTTGAATGTTAAAGCAACCTTGTATTGCTCAGATAAATCACACTTGGTCAGGTATATAATCCTTTTTATATTCAATGCATTAGGTTTGCTACTATTTTATTGTGGATTTTGTGTTAACATTCATTGGAGAAGTTGGTGTGTACATTTGTTTAGATGTCATTGTCTGGATATCAACATAATAGTGTCCGCCTAGAATTAATTGGGAAGGGCTTTCTATGTTTTAGAATGAAATGGGATTTTTTTTCTGTTTTTTGAAAGAGTTTGTGAAGAATTGGTATCCACTCTTCTTTAGTAGAATTTGCCAGTGAACCCATCTGAACTAATATATCTTTCTGCTATATTGACCCTTTTGTCATTAGAAAATACCTTTATTTTATCTCTAGTAACTCAATTTGTCTTAAAGTCTATTTTGTTGATATTAGTATAGTCCTGCTCTTTTACGGGTGTTGTTTGAATCATATATCTTTTCTATTTTTTTTTCTTCCAGCTGTACTTTTTAAGCAAAAGTGCATCTTCTGAAAACAGCACATAGTTGGATCTTGTTCTTTGTCCAATCAGACAATTTCTGCCTTTTGATTAGATTGCTTAATTCAGCCAGGCACAGTGGCTCATGTCTATAATCCCAGCACCTTGGGAGTCTGAGGCAGGAGGATCACTTTGGGCCAGGAGTTCAAGACTAGCCTAGGAAACATAGCAAGACCCCGTCTCTACAAAAAAAGAAAATAACTTTAAAAAGAAAAAAAAGATTGTTTAATTCATTTACATGTAATGTTGTTATTGATAACACTGTTACATGTTATCACTAGTAATAATGTTATTATTGATATAGTTGGATTTACACCTGCCATCTTGCTTTTTGTTTTCTACACATTTCGTATCCTTTTCCCTCTATTTTTCTTTTATTGACTTGTTTCGTAGTAAGTGCATATCTTCTATTAGCATCACTTTGATTTTTTTTGTTTTTTTTTGTTATTTTCTTAGTGATTAATTTACGGTTTACAATATATATCTTAACTTTTTAGAATCTACTTAAGACTTAAACTGACAGTTCAAGGAAATATAAAAACATTACTGCTACATAGTTCCATTCCCTGTCCTGCCTTGTTTGTGCTATTATTGATACCTATGTTTTGTCTATAAATGTTGCAAACCAAACAATACTTTGTTGTCATTATTACTTTTTATAATCTTATATCTTTTAAAGAGGCTGAGAAAAGAAAAGAAAGCAAATATGTATTTGTAGAATTTGCTGTATTAATCTGATTTACCCTTTTTGGTTCTCTACATCTCTTCCTGTGAATTTGAATTACCATCTGGTATCACTTGCTTATTCACAGCTTTGTCCCCACCCATTTTCTTTGTTCTAGTATTGTCAAAAATAGTATTTTTGTACTTTTTAGGCCCAACAATATAAGGAAATATGCAGCTATAGTGTCTTTCATAATCACCTACATTTTCTCTTTATCTTTGGCTTTCAGTATTTTGAGTATAGTATGTCTGAGTGTAGATCACTTTGTATATATCTTCTTGGAGTTTGTTGAACTTTTTGGATTATAGGTCAATGTTTTCACCAAACTTGGACTTCTAACACTATTATTTCTTCTTTTATTTATTTATTTATTTATTTATTTATTTATTTGACAAATCTTGCTCTATTGCCCAGGCTGGCGTGCAGTGGTGCAATCTCAGCTCACTGCAACCTCCCCCTCCTGGGTTCAAGCGATTCTCCTGCCTCAGCCTCCCAAGTAGCTGGGACTACAGGCGTGTGCCACAGTGCCCGGCTAATTTTTGAATTTTTAGTAGAGACGGGGTTTCACTATGTTGGCCAGGCTGGTCTCAAATTCCTGACCTCATGATCCACCTGCCTCAGCCTCCCAAAGTGCTGGGATTACAGGCATGAGCCACCACGCCCAGCCTAAATTATTATTTCTTTTGTCCCTTTTTTCTCTCTTCACCCGTGGTACTCCTGTTGCTCATATTTTGTGCACTTAATGGTGCTCCATATTTCTCTGAGGATTTGTTGATTCTTCATTCTTTTTTGTCCTATTTTTCAGATTGTAGAATCTCTGTGTATTTTCAAGTTTGCTGATACTTTATTCTGCAAATTGAAATTGACTGTTGGATGCCTCTAGTGAATTTTTATTTCAATTATTATACTTTTCAACTCCAGAATTTTCATTTGTTCCTTTTTTATAATTTCTATTTCTTTATTTTGTCTCCTGTATTTGATGAGACTTTGTCATTGTATCCTTCTTTAATTCTTTAAGTATGCTTTTCTTTGGTTTTCTGAACATATTTATAATAGCTGCTTTGACATCTTTGTCTGCTAAATCCACCATCTGTGCCTCTTCAAAGGCAGTTCCTATTACCTGCTTTTTTATTTCTTTTGTATAGCTCATATGTTTCTGTTTGCATGTCTTATAATTTTTTTGTTAGAAACTGGAAATTTTAGAAAACATATTATAGCAACTCTAGTTACCAAATGATGCTTGAACTAATTATGCGAAGTCTATTTCCCCTACAGTGTGCAGCCACTGATGTCCCTAGTCAGTTTTTCTCTTTTTTGACTGACAACCTATAGGTCACCTCTCGATTGACATAACTGCTTATTGGTCAAAAGTTCTGCTTAAGCCTACCTACTCGGTTAGATTTGTATTCTTTACCATTTGATGTGTATGTGGCCTAATGGCTTCTATCATAGTTCGAGGAGTATATATTTTTGGCCTCCACATTCAGCCAAGGACTAATAGCTGGGAAGCTCCCTGTTTAGTGACTCCTGAGAGGGTAAAGTCTTGGGCGTTGTATTAATCAGGGTTTTGCAGAGAAACAGAACTAATAAAATATATGTATATATAGAAATATTTATTTTAAGGAATAGGCTTACATGTTGGTTGGTCTGGCAAGTCTGAAATCTACAAAGGAGGCTGGAGTCCCAGGGAAAAGTTGACATTGTTGCTTGAGTCTGAAGGCAATTTAGAGGCAGAATTCTCTTTTCCTGTGTTGAACCTCAGTCTTTTCTCTGTTAAGGCCTTCAACTGATTCAATGAAGTCTACCCACATCATGAAGATTAATCTGCTTTACTCAAAGTCTACTGATGTAAATGTAAATCTCATCTAGAAACTACCTTCATGGCAACATTTAGATCAGTGTTTGATAAACATCTGGGGACTGTGGCCTACCCAAGTTGGTACATAAAATTAACCATCACAGACATGGCACATAGTCTTTTACATTGCCAAGGATGAGTAGGATTATAGTTTTAAGCCTGACTTCCTAGGAGTTGACCCTAAGTAAAAGTAGCTTCTTATTCAATCAATGTTTGGTCAAAGGTTGTATTTAACACCTCCATGGCAGTGACGCTTCTGCCTTGTGTTGATGGCTATGTGCTCCTTGGGGAATATTTTTAAGACTACCCCACATTCTGCTCTGAGTGTTCCCAACTGGGTGCAGCCTAACTGTGCACATAGCCTTCCTGATCCCGAGTTGACTGAGATCTTAAAAAGCCTCTTTTTGGCTGTTTCTTTCCTTATTTTGTTTTTTGAATAACCTACTCTGCCATTTTGCCTGTATCATGGAACTGCCACTCTCCTCTTAAGTGTTCTCCATCAAGGTTGGGCATGGGCTCTCCACTTTCTGTTCTCCATCAAGTTTGGGCATGGGCTCTCCACTTTCTGTTCCACATAAAGTCCCTTTAGGCAGAGCTATGGAGTAATTTGTCTTTATGGCCTGCCTTTACCCTGGGAAGAATCCCTTCGACACTGCCCCAGAGCTAGGGGCAGAACTGCTTTTCCCAGAGTGACACAATCCATCACTATGAGTGGGCATGGAGAGGTGCAAACAAACTCTGGTCTCCTTGGCTTGTCCCTCTTAGTATGGAGCCCCTTTGCTACAAATGAGCTCTGCCTGCTGCCTGGACTAGAGCTTCTGCCCCGTAAGTGGGAGCTTCTGCTACGCAAGGCTTGGGGAATGGAGAGTGAAGGCAGAAATGCCAGCATCCTGCCCCTCCCTGGATGAAACTGTGGCCCCAGACTAAGTGCTGGTGAGAAAGAGCCCCATTGTTTCAGCCACACATGCCTGCAGTAAAACTGCTGGAACTTGGTAAGACAAGTGCCCAGGTAAAACTGCTGGAACTTGGAGCTGAGGGGCAGAGAGAGGAAAGATTGCAGTTCATGATTCTGATGCCACAAACTGTGTTCTTAAGGAGATTTGTAGATTTTCTTGAATGAATGTATCTAATACAATTTCCAGAGACTTTAAATGATAGTGTTTTATAATTTTCACCTAATGGTTGTTTCCATGGGGAAACCATCTCCCGAGGACCTTATTCACCATTTTCGAAGTCCCTCTATTCTTTTACGGAGCCAAGCTTTTTCTTGCCTTGAGTCCTCTCCCATGTTATTTCCTCTGCCTGGAATCCACATTGCCTGACCATTCACAACCTGAACTCCTGCCTATTCTTCAGGTATTTGATTGAACGTATATTCCTTAGGAACACCCTTCCTAATCCAATGTCCAATACACTCCAATCTGGATGAAATCATCTTGTTATAACAACATCCTAAGCTCTCATGACATCTGATACTTTCTTTCATAGTACGTATTGCAATTGTAGTAGTAACAGGTTATTAAAGGGGATTTTTCCTATTTCTGGTATTTGTAACTAAAGCTCCACTGCTGAAAACAACAGGCACCAAGCATACCCACATTCTTCAAAGACAGTCCATAGGATTTACCAGTAGCAGAATCAGCCCTATTGTAATCACCTGGATTCAAGCCCATGTGACAGATAGTAATTTCTAAAAGGAGTTATTGGAAGTTATAGAGAGTTTCGAGAGAGGTATCCTCTTCCCCAAAGCCAAGACATATGTGTGTTACTCATGGGTGGAGTAGACACTGCAAAAGGTAGCCAGGTTTGAGGAACTTGACTGAATCCTGCAAAGAGAGTGGCCTTAGAGGCGAGGGGAGCTTTGCAGCAGGTGATTAACAGGCATACCACGGAAGTAGAAGAAGGAGCTGAAGTGGAGCTACCAATCACAGCACTAGTTGATTAAAAAAACTTTTGACTCTTTTCTGTAATTCTCCTTCCTTACATTCCCCTAAACCCACACTCTACTGATGGGGCCCAAAGCGACAAAGTGAGTCAGGATAAAAGGAATAAAAAAGACCATGCCTCCCTTCCCAGTGCCATGCCCCTTTCATCGAAAATCAGGCCAGAACTGGGAGAGGGAAAAAAAATGTGGATCAGACAAGAGAATTAACTTCTCAATTGACCTGGATTGGAATTTTTTATGCCAGATGGTAACTGGGAAGTTATTGAAGCTCCCCTAAAGGTCATTAAGGAGTGGGAAAGAATCACCAAATATACAGAAAGGCACAGACTAGAGAAAAACACAACTATTTCATGCTTGCATCCCACCATATTCATGCAGCTTAATTAGCTGATGTGATAATTCTGTATTTTTATAAAATTCTTAGTGTGTTTATTTGCTTAATGTTTATGTCTTCCAGTAGACCATAAGTTCCATGGAGGCAGAGGTTACATCTCCAGCACCAGCCCAGCTCTGACTGGCCTCTAATTAATATTTGTTGAATAAATAAATGAATATATGCAGAAGCGAATGCTTTTGATTTTTCATTTAACATTTTTCAATTGTTCAGAATAATAGTCAAAATTGCTTTGTGGTATCCACATATAAA